>NW_024067086.1:0-215550 GCF_015039405.1 Cantharellus anzutake | reverse complement strand
AGGTGCCAAATAAGGCATCTCATGGAATTCTGTCCGACAGTTCAAATCATTCTTGCCAGAGCTAGCATCGCGCAGCCAATCCGTGTGAATAATGGCTAGCACTGCACTCATTCCAGTTATGCATTTGCAGGGGATCATTAAGCAGCATGGTTCCCCACATCTCAACGTGAACAGAGGTAGGAAACGGAAAAAAGTTGCGGCCTAACTTCAACCATTGATAAGCAAAGAGGCAATCTATTTGGGCGAACAAGCCTGCACTTTCGCGTCATCGCGTCCACCTCAAATCTAACAGCTACGTATGCAGGACGATTTTTTCCCCATTCCAGCAACTGCTGCCACATTCAATCCTTCTATTGGAGATTCTTCCCAGTTAACATTACTGCTTGCCATGGAGAAGGGCCTCACGTTCAACTGTTCGAAGTATCCGGGACTGGGATCATCCCACCCTCACAGGCACTTCATTCTGCTCTGTTCCAGTTTCCTGGCTGGACTTCTCCTTGCAAAGGATTCTCTCACTATAAACCTGAAGATCCCTAGTGGGTTCCCACCAACTGAAGCGGACTGGAGCAGAGGGGTACTTCTCCACGGCGGGTCCGAATGCATTAAAGTGAAATTGGCCACCACCTGAGGAATCGAGTGATGGCCGTATGGAAGGGTAAAGCAGATTCGTAGGATTAACGAGATCACCCCCTGAAGACTTTCCCAAGCTCCTGTTGCTCGGAGGGCTGCGCGAGTGATTATCCACGATCTTCACTATTATGCCCAATATGGCGCTTCCGACGTCAATTGTAACCTGGAGCATTCCGCGCCAATGATATAAGAATGTCAATATGGCTGATATCGATAGGAGGGAGTAAGGGAAACCATGCATGTTGATTGCGCGTGGAATAGCCATCGCGACAAGACTCATCAAGAGTTGATACGTTCACTGGTAGCTCAGCATCATATTATAACAGTCTGAAGCAGGGTATCCAAACAGAAGAATGGCCAGAACTACTGAGCCTGCGCGATCGGAAATGGCCTAAAGGCCATAATCTCATGGTAGAGCAGTTCCTTGAGTTGATCCCGGCCAATAGCATCCCGATGGAGATCAAACTCGAAGAACTCGGGGTCTAAGGGCGCTGCCACTGGTTCGTCATCTGGATCGTGCTGTGGCCAGAGGTCAAAGAACAAATAGAAAGGAAAAAGGACGACCCACATAAGCCTCAAGATAGGGGTGAGCTAGAGCTTCCTCAACTGTGAGCCGCTTCTTCGGATCGAAAGTCTACGATGCGCAGGACGGACCAGTGATGAGGCGGCAATCGGTCACAGTGTGACTTACTAATGTGCGGGTTAAGAAGTCGACAGCCTCCGGCGTCGCAGTTGGATAAAGTGTCGCAAAAGATTTCTTCTTACAGAACGGTAAAGCTCTGGTGATGCATAAGTGGCAGATGCATTGCGCAGTTCCTCCGGGAATAAAGCCCAGGTCGCATACCTTATATAATCTCGAGATCTTCTGGAAGATATCGCATAAAATTCTTCTAGGGTTGGTGTTCCGCTGGTGAGGTTAAATTTCAGAATGAAAAATTATATGCAGCAAATACCACGTGTTCACTCACAGAACGTCCAGGATTAGTGTTAGCTGATTATGATAATCCTTCCCGGGAAACAGCGGCTTGCCGCTGATCATCTCCGCGAGGATGCACCCCGCAGACCAAACGTCAATCGCTTTAGTGTATTGCCCAAAGTTGAGCATCACTTCTGGGGGCCTGTACCATCGTGTCGCCACGTATTCTGGAGGAGATGTCATAGGGAGGCAAAACAATTATGGTCCGAGTTAGGGTACCTGTCATGAAACCAGTTTCTCCTCCAGGTGCTGCGGTCCTCACGGAGCTGAGGGGAAATGAGCTATTGAATATGACCACAATAGACGAAATGCATTCACCGAGCCAAACCAAAATCACACAACTTCAAGTCACAATTGCTATTTAGGAGCAAATTTGAGGGCTTCAGATCGCGATGAATGACGTCGCACGAATGCAAAGCCTTGAGAGCCCTGAGGGTTTGGTAGACGAAGTACTGCGCATGATCATCCGAGAGATCCTGGGTGCGTATCACACGGTGGAGATCTGTTTCCATCAACTCTTGGATGACTATATGAAAAGGGTATCGGTGGTACAATGATTGGAGTTGAACTCTGGTTGACACCTACGATATACGTCCTGGGGACCGTGTATCAGTGGGAAAAAAATTGTGACACGAACGTATATCGGGCTCACTTTAAACGATTCGAGGGAGGTTGGCTTCACGATATCCAGAATTGTGATAATCTAACGTGCGTCGAAATATATAAATGCTTGGCAATGAAGCTGAATACGAATTTCCTACGTTCTCGCTGACGCCAGTTTCTGAAAGATGAATGAGAAGCTTAAGCTCTCTCAGCGTCCTCAATGTGAACCTATGCGCAACGCTTGAATATCCGAACAAGGAAAGGTGAACGTCAAGCTGCCATACATGGAGTGATCGAATGGCGAAATCTTCTTTATGGCAACCTTCCGATTTGTTGGCTTGTGTAAAGCAGAGCACACTATTCCATCTATTCGTTGCGGAAGTTCAGTACGGAAAGAGGGATGATGGTGCGTTACACTGACAAGCCTGGAAGACAGATGAGGCTCGCTTAGTCTCGTTCTCATGAAGGAGGAACTTACACCCTCTCCGACGACGTCCAATACTTGGTACTTTGTACCTGCGATCAATGGGTGGATACGATTATGCGACCACGCTGGTGACGACTTTGAACGGTACTCACCAACATTGAATCGCACCCGGCGGCTAGGATGTGCATTCTGCTGTTCAGTTTTGGTCTTGGACTCGCTCGTGGCCATTGTGGAATGTTCACGAACACGGATTGTGGGGAAGAAGCTTGGTCCTCGAGGCGAGATTGTGGCAGCTTATATTGTCAAGTACAGCCCCACACCCTGAAGTTCGTATTGTTGTGAGGGCTCTGGTGTTATATAATCACACAGGCGATCGACAATTGCTAGCCTGTTGAGCCTCTTGGATGTGAGCGCTTGTAGGGCGGTGATGTTCCATTGCGAAAGACCAGGCAATTGACAGCTGGGCATTCACTATTTTCCAAAAAAATTTTACAAATCAAATTCGGCCTGGTGAAGGCGAATATAGCTCAAACTACACGAAATGCACCCATGCGACATGCAACCTATCGCTATGTATGGAAGAAGATATATGATATGATACGCCTTCGCAATCACAACGCACTACACTCAACGACATTGAGAAAAAAACCCTTTAATGTAACTATGTACCCAACTCCTGTATCACAAACTGTATCTATTGAACGGGCACGCGGACCGGACGTCAACAGGTTGTTTGTGTCTCCAACGTTGAACTTGCAGTGGGCTCGAGTTGCAACTTGACGGCAAAACCCGTGCTTACATCAGAACTCAAACGCCTTGGGCATTTTACCGCGCCTCTGCAAAAAAGCCTCCGTGCTTTCCTCTCGCCTTAGATTGTCTTCTGAGTAGGTGGCGCGCTTGCCTGTACGATGGGAACCTGCTAAATGGCCTGATCCGCAGCTTATAATGACCGCTAACCCAGCCAAAGTCATCCCGTCGGAGGTGGGCTGGCAATTTGTACCACAGTATTACACCTTTGTCAACAAGCAACCGAGCCGGCTTCATTGCTTCTATACCAAGAATTCTACCTTCATCCACGGCACCGAGGGTGAAGATGGGAAACCTTGTTATGGTCAGCATGAAATCCACGAGAAGATCTTGTCTATCGGTTTCCAGGACTGCAAGGTCTTCATCCATTCTGTCGACGCACAATCCTCGGCGAACAATGGTATCATCATCCAAGTCATCGGGGAGATGTCGAATAAAGGGGAGCCTTGGAAGAAATTCGCCCAGACTTTCTTCCTCGCAGAGCAGCCCAACGGGTACTTCGTCTTGAATGACATCTTCCGTTTCCTGAGGGAGGAATCGAACGAGGATGCCGACGAACAAGTGTCCGATGGTATTGCCGAAGAAGAGGTCATCCCTGAGCCAGTACCTGCTGTTGAAGCGAATTTCCATCCCAATTCGCAACAACAGACCCGCGTTGAACCTGCTGTTGAGCCCTTACTGCCTCCTACACCTTCCCATGTTGAGGCGTCTCCTAGTCCGTCTGATGCTGTTGTCAATGGTGTGAACGGCAATCATGGAGTGGAGGCTCCCGCCACTCCAGAACCAGAACCCGAGGCACCAGAACCTGCTGAGACTGCTCCGGGAGCGGCGGAGTTGACTACCACAGGCTCTCAACCTCCCGCTACTCCCCCCCTGTGGCATCGCCTATGCAGAATCCCCTAGAGACTGCTGCACCGGCGGTTCCTGAGAAACCTGTGGAGGCTTTTCCTCCCGGCCCCCTTGTACCTGCAGCCGCCATTCCGGAAACACCACCGGCCCCGCCAAAGCCTGCTACCCCGAAGACATGGGCAACTCTCGCTGCCAGCAAGCCCGCTTCCTGGGGAGCTACTCTCGCACCTGACTCCAAAGGTGTCAGTACCCCACCCCCTCCCACACCGGCGCAGCCCCCAAGGCCCCACAGTCACAGTCTCCAAGGCCTGGAGGCGCCCAAAGGTCCCAGAATGCGTCAGGCACCAGCTCGCCCGGCGAACGTAACCTCCATCCTATGGTTACTGTTGCAAATAATATCACTAGTGCTCAGTGTTTTGTCAAGGTGCGTCCCCGTTGGTTTTTCTCTGGCCGCCCCTCGTTCATGACTGCATCGATTTTTAGGGTGTCGATGATAAGATTAACCTGACACTAATGAAAGAAATCCTCACTTCGCGCTTTGGGCCTATCAAGGAGCTTGACGTTGTTGCATCGAAGGGGTGTGCTTTCCTGGAGTTCACTACTGTGGAGGCTGCGCGTCGTGCCATTATGACATCCCTCCCTCCAAATGTTGGTGGAGAGGGAGGTATTCGCATCATCGAAGGCGACCCACAATCAATCAAGAATCCTCGCGGTGTGCCCAGGATTCAGATTGAGACCAGGAAGGAGCGAGCGGACAGGCCACCTTCCCGCCCTAACCGTGGCGCTCCCAACGGCCCTTTCCGTGGTGGACCCGGACGTGGACGCGGCGGACCTCGAGGAAATGCTTCACCCACGAACCCCAAGTAGAAAGATATCGTGTTCAACTTGGCGTGTCCATCTTCCCTGGTAGTTCCAATGCCTTTGGATTGCTTACCTCGCTCCTTTATCGTATCGTTGTTTGTTCGGCTCCTTAAACATGTTGCCACAAAATTACCACACCTCGTGCTCCCCTATATTCTGCTTTCTTTTATCGCTTTTCAACCTCCATGTTTGACCTAACGACTCATTATTCTTTGCATTCCTCTCCCGCTACCTCAATCTCTAACGACAATGCACTGTGTCATATCTGATTCAACGATCTCCCCATATACTTCATGTTATGTCATTCATCTATATATCGAGCAAACACCTCAAACCGCACCATTCATCTTGGGGATTCATGAACTTCCCAGCCATGAGCGAATTAACATTACATATGTGTGTCTATCCCGATAATGAGGTCTATGAACTGGATTGCATTACTGTTCACCCAACCAATGAATATCAATTAGTGTGTCTGGGACGCAGAAACGGAATGGTCAATTCCCCATCGACCAACAGCTTCCATCGCGTTGTGGCCTCCAGATCCTATCATTGGATCGCGGAGTAAGCTCCCGACCATTTCCCAAGGCTCTTTGCCTCCGCCGTGGATAAGTACTTCATTTTTGTAGCGCTCGCCCGTCTCTCTGTTCAGGGGGTCAGACTCGAAGAGCTGTGACCAAACGCGGGACGCGATGGCTTGGTCGAACAGGTAAGAATAATAGGTTGCGCCGTACCCGTACAAGTGGCTGAAACTGTGTCTGCCATGCTGTCCCCGGTACGAACGGGAAAACACCAAGGGTGTCTTGAAGCTCTGCGAGAACCTGTGATGAAGAGAACGCTTCTTCTCCTGCTTTGGGTGAATGGTAGAGCTGATCTAAGGTGGCGAGTACGATCTGGGCGTGCGCGTCTACAGCGGGCAATGGCCCCCGGGACCTGGAGGGTGCGACGATAGTTGTATTCGGTTTGTCTGTAAGCAAGGACTGGACGGGTGCTGAGGCTAGAAAGTGTTCCATCAGAATAGACGGCAGCTCGACGAAGTCAGTCGCACAACGTGTCCCTGCCACGTTATGGAATTCGGTTCGTCCCAACATGGCTAATGAAGGCTTGTCCTAAATATCGAACTGAACACGGTGAGGATACGCCTACTTACAATGCACGGCATGACCCATCTCATGGAACAATGTTTCCACCTCGGTCCAGGTAAGCATAGTTTGGACCGTGTTTCACGCTAGGCTTGGCGAAATCGCATGACAACACAGCTATGGGTAGTTGATATAACCCTTCTTTGTTACGGATTGGTCGTGGACCCAAACCGGACAAAATGTTGCCACGCCCAGTCTCCAACAACGACGAGAGAGGCATGGTTGGGTCTTCGTGTGTAGCGTCACCCAACCAATCGTCATTATCCACTCGTCTCGAGCACCTCACTGTATAGTGTGCGGCACCGTGAGGCTTGCCTTCCCTCCCGAATAAGTCTACATAGATCCAACCAATCACCCCAGCGTCCTCATCTGAAACCTCCAACTTCTTGACGTCAGGATGCCAAACCTCCCCAGCAGCTGTCTCTGTCACACGGAATGAGAGGCCAAACAGGTGGTTGAATAATTTAGATAGGCCGCCGAAGACCGAGCCAACCGAAATTGGAAGCGGCCGGGAGGAGGCGGTAGAGGAGGGCGGCAATGCGTTGGCATAGAACTCGCGATCCCATGGATAGATGGTGGGGAATGGGGAATCAGGAGTAGCTTTGGCGCCGCGAAGTCGTATGATTTCAGCTAATGCGGATGGACGATGGTGGTGGCCTAGTGCACGGAGGAATCGTAGGACGTTATCTAGGAAGGGGGCGACAAGCAATGGTTAGCGATGCATAAGAATCAAAAATCAAAAAACATTTGGATGATGGCACACACACCTGGCGATCCTGCCATTTTGTCGGTCAAAGTCATTTCCGCGAAGCTGCTCTTGCCTACAAGTTTGGCAAGTTCATGCCGAGCCCGCAAGAGGGATTCAAGCGTTTCTATTCCTGATATATTCTCCTGATCGCTAGCTAGATAGACATCTTTCCGTATTCGGGCGTCAGCGCAGTATCGCATTATTAGCTGCGCCTCCCAAGATCCACCCCGTACCATGACATTGCGTGTAAGGCGAGATGCCCGCTTGCCGAGGTTATGAAGGTGGTGCTGACCCTGTGGGACGATGGTATTGCTCAAAACCGATAAAGGGATGCTCACTTCCCCTCTTTCCCTTCCGTCCCCGATTAAAAACTTTCTTCCAATGTGCAAAATTTTGTCGGAAAGTTCTACAAATCTTGATCTTTGTGATGGCGGAAGATCTATTCCGGAACGTTCAAAATCACGAAGAAATATTGTGGCCACTGCTCTCTCCTCCGAGGTAAAATGTGAGGATAGCGCTTTGTCGTGCACTACCGTTGAGAGCACCTATGCACAGGCGCTGGATTGAGCAGTGCAAATGGAGATCAACTTTTTTCTCACCTCGTATAGTCCCGTATGCGTGTTGAGCACATTCATATACGAGCAAAGCATTTCATAAGCCTCGTTGGACGCAACAACCCATTTGGGGTCTGGGTGTGTGTGTCTGACCAACTCAGCCACATCTATCACGCTACATAAAACATCGCTCAGTCGATCAAAGTTTTTGACAACGTTTCGCATCTCCGACAGGCCAGAAGAGCGTGCGTTGGATATTCGTCTTACTATGGCTCTGGCGCGACTGATTGTAGAGTGGGTCAAAGAGATGAAATCATATGGCCGCCGAAGGGCGGAGTGCATAAAAAGGCCCGTTGGTGCTATTGCAGCAGACGACGATGGGGATGCTGCGGTTGGATTGTCCAGCAAGACGCGCAAGTCACTGTCTTGCTGTCTCGATTGGACAAGTCTTCGTAATCGAAGAGGCGAAACAGAGGCTGTTGATGCATCGGGGAAGCAACCGAGCGTCAAGACCCTCTTAGTGGTGGCATTGCGAGCTTGTTTCCGCAATAATAAAGAACGAATGAGCATGGCTCAACGCAGCGGCGGTCATGTTCAATTGCAACTGAATTGGAGCGGAATCAAATTTAAGTTGAACGCGAACTCGACCTCGAATTCGACATTATCCATTTGGCGCGGACGTTACAACATGCCACCAAAAGACAAGGATCCACCCCTCAAACAGAAGACTCTTCATGGATTCTTCTCGAAGCAGCAGGGGGACTCCAAGCCTAAGCCTTCCCCAGCCAAGGCCCCAGAAGTTGTTTCGAAGCCTTCCCAATTTAGAGCAGCAAAACCAAACGCGACTCCGCCCTCTAAATCCGTAGAACGATCCACAAAGAATAATTATACTTCCTCCAGCAGTCCCGCTAACGCGTCACGATTGACTTCATCGAGCTCTTACAACGCTCGTAGTACGCCCTTGACCAGCACCCCAAATGTCACGATGATTAGCGAAGATGAGGATGAGCAGGACGTAGTGCTTAGCACTCAGGTGGTACGCACCAATATTTATGGTTTTAGGAGTCCCATCAACTGGAGGATGTGTAGTCTCGAAAGAAGCGTAAATTATTGGTCGATGATGACGAGTCTTCCGAGGAGGAAGCTAAAATGAAACCTCTGTCAGCCACTGCTTTTGCAGAAAAACTTACTGGATTTAAAAAACCTCAAGGTATGGGAACTTCAAATTGCCGAATCTGCCAGGATGAATCACGATTTGTTCCAGGACGCGAGGGCAAGCGGGCGCGTACTTCGTCTGCTCAGGCGACTTCAGAAGACCCTGATATCGCTCAGTCGGAGGCAGGATCAACCAAGCCAGCGTCTTCGTCGCGGGCCTCTGATTCAGACGCTTTCATCTTATCTGATGACGACGACCTTCCCATTCTGAATCGCCTTGGCAAGAGAAGGCCGCCCTCCGTCAAAAGCAAGACATCATCGAGTCGGGCTACCTCAGATGATGACATGTTTTCCGATGACGACGTCATCGTTTCTGGTGAAGATGAACCACGGAAAAAAAGTAGGGCGGCTTCCCAGTCGAAAAGAAAACCGGAACCCAAGGTTTGTCTGATGCGTTCAGATGAAGCCTGGCTGATTTGTGATTACAGCCGCGCCCATCAATGCAATCCACCGGTTCTTCAAACAACTTCTTGACGGCGGCTGAACAACGTGCTCTTGATGCCAAGTCGATAAAACAATCCAATGAAGAATGCTACTCCTTCCTGCTGGACAGGCGTGATGTAGGTCTTGATGTTCCGGCTTGTAAAGTGCTAACGCAGAATTCTCACCATATAGAAAGATGGCAACCGGCCAAATGATCCCAATTTTGACCCTCGCACTTTGTACATCCCAAAGGATGCGTGGAAATCATTCACTCCTTTTGAAAAACAGGTATGAAATTGCGAAACTGAGAGGTGTCGTTAGCTAAATTTTTTTTTAGTTCTGGACTATCAAGCAGGATCAGTTTGACACTGTGTTGTTCTTCCAGTGAGTTGTACAGTTGCTAGACACAGGGGTTATCATTGATGGTTCTGTCCAGGAAGGGGAAATTCTACGAGTAAGGGACGATGTGGGGGACTGTTTCAGATTCTAACTAAATTCAGGTTGTACGAGAACGATGCAGAGATTGGGCACACTGAATTTGATTTGGTAGTGCTGGCAACCGAGTTCTCTGCGCCTTGGCTTGAAGCTGATGGATGCTGCCTTTGCGTAGAAACTTACTGATCGCGTAAAGATGAAGATGGTTTGTCTTGTAATGTGGTCCGACAACCCCCAGCATTAAAAGAAGTGTTGCCTTCACAGGTGGGCGTACCAGAAATGTCTTTCGATTTCTGGGCTGCCAAGGTAGAGATTCTGCGATTTTAGTCTCCTTTCGTTTTTCTAATTGTCTTGCAGTTTCTCGCAAGGGTGACTCGGCTTCCCATGACTGACAGCATGCCTGATACTCACGGGTGCCCAATAGGGTTATAAAGTAGGCCGTGTTGACCAAATTGAGACCTCGCTTGGTGCGGAAATGCGCGTGGCGAAGAAAGGCGGACCGAAAGAAATAGTTCGTCGGTATGAATGAATCCCTGCTCACTTGCGGATTCATCTCAATGCTACATTGCTTAGGGAGTTGGGGAAGATATTGACCAATGGGACATTGGTGGACCCTAACATGCTGACGGACGATCAGGCTGGTCACCTTGTTTCAATCCGAGTAAGTTGACTGGCTGTTATGACTCCGCTTCGGCCTGGTTAATGGTCGACTAAGGAGGAAGAGGATGGTTCACGTCAATTCGGTTTGTGTATCTTGGACGCGTCCACGAGTGAATTCAACTTGTGCGAATTTATGGATGATGCATGCGGCACCAAACTGGAAACTGTCATCAGACAACTTCGCCCGAAGGAGATATTGTACACAAAGGTAGTTTGTGTTGTTGTTTCCATGCGTCCGATCTGACCCGGGCCCTCAGGGCAATTTGTCCGTTGGTACCACTCGGTCGCTCAAATCACTGCTGCCAGGAACATGCATCTGGTCACCATTACGACGCACAGAAGGGTTGGGATATGAGGATACCTTAGCGGCCCTACAGGAGATATTTCCAGCGTCCCCCGACTCCATGGACGATAGTAACGGTTCTCTGCCCGACGCAATCCGTGCTATGACGGACAAACGTGTGCCCATGGAAGCGTTGGGTGCCATGATTTGGTGAGGGGTTTCCCTTTGACCTTATGTCTTGGTGCACTGCTCAGCAGCGCAAAAATTCAGGTACCTTCGAACCCTCAATTTGGATAAGGAGATGTTGACAATGAAAAATTTCTGCATCTACGATCCTATGCGGAAAGGCAAAGGTCTTGTTCTAGATGGCCAAACTTTGGCCCACGTTGAGGTAAGCAATTTCGTGGAGAAACGTACTTAGTTTGACGCCCATCCCTAGATTCTTCGCAACTCCGAAGGCACCGAAGAGGGGAGCTTGCTCTCGCTGCTGGGAAACTGCATAACACCCTTCGGTACGTTTGTGAGGCATCGTGTAGCGTGAGAACTCAATGTTGAGGCGGCACCCCCAGGGAAACGATTGTTCAGAATCTGGCTCTGCATGCCCCTTCAAGATGTAAAGGCTATCAATGAGAGGTACGAGACCAACATGAAGCATCTTAGTCTTTTGCTTATGACCGCTAGATTGGACGCTGTGGATGACATCATGGATAATCCTACTTGTGAAGACACCTTCACGTCGTTGGCTCGGGGAATGCCTGATTTGGAGCGCATGATTTCTCGCATTCATGCTGGTTCATGCAAACCAAAGGAGTTCCTCAGTGTACTGGCTGTAAGTCCTGGCACAATACCCTGTCAATGCGTCATTTAATCTACAGTAAACACAGTCATTCCGCAGGCTCAATGCTGGTCTTTCCGAGCTTGAAAACCTAGCAAAAGGCTTCAAGTCTCGCAGTATTTCCGGTCTACTACGAGCTGCGCCAGACTTAAGGCCATACCTTTCTCATATCGAGGGTCTCTTTAAGGAATCGGAAGAAGGTAGGTTCATAGGTAGTGGACTTGAGGGACAGAAATCTCTCACCACTTGTTCCTCTCGTAGAGATAGTCGATATCTTGGTACCGGTCGAAGGGAAAGATCAGGAATACGATCAGATTCAAGAAGAGATACATACTTTGGAAAACAATCTGGACGGTGAACTAGAGGCCCTCAGAGAGAATATTTGGTCGGTGCTTTGCTCGGTACTAAGTGCACAGAAGCCTAAGTCATAATCCTTCCAGCCCTGATCTGGCGTACTGGCATTCAGCTGTCGGTGCGAAGGTAAGATAATTAGCTGTTCTGGTCAGGGTTGCAACCTTGGAACGTTGACGTGCTCTCATCAGGAGATATATTTGGTTCAGGCGCCTTCTTCATTCAAAGGAGTCCCAAAGACTTGGAATAAGAGTAATTCCACAAAGGTAGGTCAGCACTGGTTGTTACCCATCGATATACTCACCTGAAGGTTAGAATTTTACCCGTTGGATCATTCCTGAGTTGGTCCCGATGATTAGGCAGCTGAAGGAGGCTCGGGAAACGAGAAAGAGCGTGATCTCTGATTTCAAACTTCGCTTGTATGCTGCGTTTGATGATGAGCGAACCGTGTGGTTACAGGCAGTCAAGGTTATGGCAGAGCTTGACTGCCTCTTCAGCCTCGCAAAATCGTCTTCCTCAATGGGGCAACCATCATGTCGGACGGAGTTTGTGGAGTCTGATCATGCTTTCTTGGAGTTCGAAGAGCTCAGACATCTTTCCATCGCCCTAAAAAATGACTTCATTCCAAACGACATCAGGTTGGGTGGGAAATCGGAACGTATTATGTTGTTAACAGGGCCTAATATGGGTGTGTAAGAAAACTCCTTTTCTTCAAGTGATAATGATTCCAACCTCCACAGGTGGCAAATCAACTGTGGGTTATCGAGATCTTCAATGTCTTCTTTCCTCCTTAAGGCTTTTTAATAATAGGCAATGCGAATGACAGCCATGGGTGTGGTAGGTATCTTTCCCTTTTACAGATATGTCATATAACCTTCCTCCAAAGATCATGGCACAGCTAGGGATGTATGTCCCGGCGCGTAAAGCTCGGTACGTAATATAACCATACTCATGTGATATGATTAAGACTCCATTAGCCTATCACCTGTGGATGCCATTCTCACCCGCATGGGTGCATACGACAATATGTTTTCAAACTCTTCCACATTTAAAGTTGAGATGGACGAGTGGTCAGTAGTTTTATCACCTAGAATGCCCATATGCTAAGTCTACTCCGTCAGTTGTAAGATTCTTCGGGAGGCCACCCCGAGATCTCTCGTCATCCTTGATGAATTAGGCCGAGGAACCTCGACATATGTAAGCGTATCTTCCGACTGGAAAGTGCTTTGCCTTATTTGTTGTTAGGATGGAATGGCTATTGCTGGTGCCGTTTTACACCAGCTTGCGACGCACACGCTTGCACTCTCATGTTTTGCGACGCACTATTCATCGCTCACTGATGACTACAAGTACCATGTAAACATTCGCAACATGCATATGAACACGATTGTTGATGAAGACAATCGTAGGGTAAGCTATCCTACCTATTGCTCCCATTCTCATATGTCTTGCTGATGAGCCGTACAGCTCATCTTTACTTATAAACTCACTAACGGAGTGGCAACTTCCTCGTTTGGCACGCACGTCGCGAGTCTTGCGGGTGTTCCATCAACTGTTGTCGATAGGGCGGAGGTGGTGTCTAAAGATTTTGCTCGTCAATTCCAAGAAAAACTAGCGAAGAAGAGACTGGCGTCAACGACATTGCCCCTCGCCGCGCAGGCCGATTTTGTCTACTTATTCAAAACAGCTCTACATTTATCATCTCAACCAGATGCTAATAATTCCAAGACAGCAGAAGTTTTGGAATGTTTGAAGGCAAATGCTGCAAGATACGTCACTGCTTAGACTTGCGCCATATGTTTCGTACGCGGACGAGGTACTGCTCTTATACTCATTTCCTCTTTGCTCATGTTGCTCCTGAGTTTCCTTGTCGATACTCTGATGATATGATTCCCACAATTGCCATATCAATTGAATCAAATGATTCCCCCTTTCAGACTTTACGCAACCTCCCTCACCAAACCTCGTCTAAATATCTTATTTCTGGGACGAGACTTGTTCTCTTGCCTTAACTTGAAAATACTTCATGATGCCAGCGGTAAACAGGACTGATAGGGCTCTATTCGCACTTGAAGCTAAGAATATCGTCCAGACGTCTGGGAGAGCATACACGTCGTCACTACGCCAGACAAGCGCGTAGGAAGAAGAGGGAAGGACTTATCGGTCTGTAAGTGCAGAGTTTCGTTACGAATGGCCTAACTCTGACATCTTCCAAAGCTCCACTTAAGCAAGTGGCAAAGAAATTTAACCTTCCCATGTCTTTTGTCCCCGGGGATCATCAGGAATGGAATGTGTGCAAGCCGACAAATTTAATCAACTTCTTGGACACATTTCCTAACGTCTAATTGTAGATTCCTCATCAGTTCCAGTCCTTGTCGCCTGCGAATGCCATTATCACAGCATCCTTTGGCCACGCAGTCCCAACTTCCGTGCTGGATTATTTCGTTCCGTCCCTACGTCTCAACGTTCACCCTTCTATGCTACCGAAGTATCGGGGTGCTGCACCAATACAGAGGGCTATTGCTGATGGGTTATCTTTGACGGGTGTCAGCGTGCTTCAGATGGAAGATGTGGCGTTACACGGCTTTGATTCGGGCCCCATGTGGGCTCAGAAAACGGTGGTAAAATTGACTTTGCTATATGATTTTTTACAACCTAAAGTCGTTTCCATCTATGATTTAGGCAATCCCACCTAACGCCTATTATCGAGACCTCGAAAGTTTACTGGCGTATGAAGGAGCCCATCTTCTTGTGAACACGCTTCGCAACCGTTTGGTGCCACCTTTCCATGCCTTTGATCTCGGGTCTTGATACTGACATGACTATCAGCATATACAACCAATCACCCAAAATCACGCTTTGGCATCAAAAGCTCGTTTAGTGACTAAAAGGACCGCCACGATTAATTGGGGCACAATGGACGCGTCCATGTTGCATCGCCTACATCGTGCCATTAGCCATCAGGTAAGATGGCCTCCATGTGATCGGATGCAGGCTCAGTGTTTGGCTCCCCAATGCTAGCGACCTCTTCAGACTGTAATTCGAGAGACGAACGTTTCCCTTAATCTCCTGGACATCTCGCCTACTGATAACGAAATGCCTATCTCAGAACTCGATGGGACCCTTACAGAGCCTGGGGATGCTACCTATATCCCTTCTCGGGAATTCATCGTTGTGCGCTGCTCTGATAATACTCTCATTCGGGTGCACGTGTTGCAGCTTGAAAACAGGCGGGCACTGCACGCCAAAGAGTGGTGGAATGGGATCCGGCCCAACTGGTTGTCTGACAATCGGATATTGCAATTAGGACATTCCCCTAACGTAGGTACTCGTAAAGCCAATGCACATCCGGACAAGGTACAATCGGGGTGAATACACGTGGAAATAAACTCTGATAAATGGAGAAAGTATGTCATTATGTTAGTTGATTACAAGGTCATCTTCGATGGCTTCTTCCTCGTCCTTGTGGTGGCTCTGGTCGGTTTCATTAGGAACGCTTTGTGACTTGGCGTGCTTCCTCAATATTAACTTTCGAGTGCTTGTTTCAGACCTCTCGACGGAGTCCTCGTCTACATCTCCCTGCGCTTGCTTTGATTCGGCGTTGGAGGGTGGCTTAGAGCCTGCTCGACGCCGACCACTTTCACTGGAAAGTCCGATTAAATAACATCCAGCCACCCGTAAGAAACCGCACCTCGCCGCTCTCTCTGCTTCATCCGAGACGTCTTCATCCGATGTCAGTTCGTCTAAGAACTCGAATAGCTCCTTTAGTGCTTCAAGTTCACGTAATTGAGCCTCATCGAAGCTCTCGAGCAGTGGGGCAAACTTCTTTGCGAGACCTGTTTCGAAACGTGCAACTGCGTTCCGCGTTATGGTATCCTTCAAGAATCGGCGCTGAGACAGTTAAATTAGCGGTAATACTTTCGTGCACTGGATTTCACACACTCTGTGTAAAGACTTTAGGAGCAGCATCAATCTGCGTATTCGGTCCTCATCAATGGTATCTGAGACATGCAACTTAGATAACAACTGTGCATAGACCTTTTTCCGGACATCTGAACAGGGTTGTGCGGTCAGTCACTGCGGCTAGGTAGTCAAGGATGTACTCAACTGTCTACATCATTTCTGAAGAGAACCTTTGCTATGTCTATTGCGACATCTACATGCACGGAGGGATCGGCTCCTTTGCCCTTGAATTCCCTGTCCGAGGTGTAAATCAAACGCAAACAAAAATTTAGTACGGGATACGTACACTGTCTTGGTTGAATCTGTCCAATCGACAAGCATTGTTCCTATGTGAAGTGGCGAGACCATCTCCTCGTCTTCTTCGAGATCATCGTATAAGTCGGCCATAGCTTCAATGACCTTGACAAATATCTGCCAGCCTCTCAGCCGTGGAAAAAATCAACTTGTCAGTTCTCTTACCTTCTGTATTCTTTTTTGATTGCTCAGGGAAGAATAACAGTACACTGGGAAGAAATAGCTCAGGCATTGGCGGAGAGGTTGATTGTCTGCAGTTGCAGGGTCAATGTATAATCCCACCAAGCGTGCAAGGACGTTCTCGTCTGTCACAATCCCAGAGAGCATTAACTTCGCCATCCCCTCGCAAGCAGCGGCATGAACCTCCAAAGATGATTCGTCCTGGAGAGCACCCTCGAACGCGCTGAGTATTTTGCTTTCCTGGAATATATATCTCATTTAGTTACTGCGATGGTGAATAGAAAAAGAGTCATTTACCCCATCATGAGGACCTCCTTCCCGCTCCAAACCATCAAAGTGGAAAACCATTACAATATCAAATAGCATCTGCACCGCGCGAAGTTGGATTTCACTGTGAGCGTGAGAGCTATTCCGCCCAGCAGCTGGAAGGGCCTGGCCAAGGAATAGCTGTGCAGACTTCTTGGCCATGGGCTAGTGACAACGATCAGGCGAAACTCAGTTGTGGTAACCAAATGGTTCATGCCTTTGAAATAAGGCACATTAGGCCAAGGAGAGTCATCCCACGCTCTCGCCACACAGGGTGTTTCTGGTAGATAGCGGTGAGCACGAAGTCCGTGAGGAGGCCGTCGAGGGCTGAGTGATCTTCCAGCGTCTAGCAGAGCCTTTAGTACCCGCCTCTCGGATCATGCCTGAAGACATACTCCGTTGACCCTCTCCAACGCCGCGATACAAAGTGCCAAGCATCTCAAATTAATATCCTCGAGCTGTTCCCGTTGCTCGGGATCCAACTTTTCCATAGCCTTTACTGAAGCCTTGATGGCTGCATGTGCGTCCGCGGCACTTCGTTCCCCGTCCTCCATCACTTCTTCCCTGTCTCTGATCTAGGCAATTATGGAGCAATTTAGCGCACATCATGGAATTTGATGCATCGAGCCTACCGTTTCATCCGGTCCTTTCACAGTATCTCGCAGTTCATGCACTATCTCAACTATCATGAGGAACAGGTCTCGCTCGCTGGAAGACAACACTCGTAGAACGTCCAAGCAGCGAGTGATAAGGCCCTCAGGAAGCGAGTCGGCAGACGCCATATCGCCTGTGAATACATCAATCAATTCAGGGAAAGGCGACAATGGAGAAAGAACTTACGAACGAGGGCGAACATTTTGCGCCTCCCAGTCTCATCGGCATAATCTAAATTCACTGCAAGCTTCAACAGCTCGGCCACTATGAATTCTTTGTCTCCCCTGGCCATTTCGAGCTCATCCTCGTCATTAATCCCAGCGTCAGGCCCCACTAATGTCGTCAATGCGTTATACTCATGCTGTATTCGAAAAGCCAGGGCAGTGACGACGGGCAGGGCATTCTCCAGGCTAGTTTCATCCTGCCAGATCCTGGATCAGAGAGTCCCAAGCACATATACCATGACGAGACGCACTTTGTTGGATTTGCAGTAGTCTACGAAGCCACGAGCAAGAAATGCTCTCTCAGGAGTTAGATCAGACCAGAACGAGTCCGGAAACTCGACTGATTCGAATATATCGGGTCTAGTAACAAACACAGAAAATAACGCATCCTCTGCAACCTTGGAGGTGGTGATGTCGAGCATTTTGAGAAACTGCAATGGGAAAGATCTGTGGTAATCTAATATTGCAAAAAAAACGAACGCACGCCTTCCAATCCTCTGACACTTTCTACCCAGCCTCCGATCATGTTCCCCGCTGCTGCGCGGACTGCTGGATCGCGGTCACCTAGCCCATTTTGACAAACTTGCTCTCGCTGAGCGATTGTGAGAACAAGAGGGGACGGCAATTCAGCCAAAACATGATGATAAACAATTTTGCGCAAAGTGGCATCAACATCGCGTGTGCGAGCTAAAATAGCAGGGAGACTTGAAGGTGTTGGCATCAGATTTACCAACGCAGCGCGCCGAATTTCTCTGTAAACGGATTTGTGTCAAAGCCATCTTCGGGACAACGGGCCTGTGCGTACGGCATCGAATCGTACTGCAGAACCCCAATGAGGAAATCCGTGAGATTCTCCTGGTCATCGGGAACATCCCCGGAGCCCTCTTCTCCCCTCTGGAGTCTTGCGAGAGCAATGACAGCTTGGAGACGCACATTGGAGTCCTTGTCTCGAGCACGTTCCAGTAGTGAGGCACGAAGCATGGTATAAAGGTCTTCGCTACCAGGCTACGGTGAGCGAGTTAACGGAGAACAAGACGCCTGCCAACCTACTCCATTTCTCCGAGGGAGAAAATTAGTTCTGCAACGATCTGCATAACCCGATATCGAACAACTCTGTCCTTAGCATGGAAGCCTTTCATAAGATGCTTCAGCAAGACGGCAACTAGACGAGAACTCGGTGTATCCTCATCATCTTCATCGTCGGGGTTCTCCTCGTGTTGGCGTTCTTTCTCCTCGGCAGCTGCATCCAACTGGTCACGCTGGGAGACAAGTACCGGGAAAGAGTGTCAAACCTTTCTGGGATATGTGCATAATGAACGCCCCGATAAGCTTCACTACTCGATCAGCATTAGATATCCCCTTCTTAATAGGTAATATCCGATTGACCATGTTGAGGAACTGGTCATTAAACGCCTTCTCCCCAGTCAACTTGATTCCACGAGGCGGAGCATCCTCCCAAATATCAGAAGTGCTGGAATGTATCTTGGCTAGATGTATTATGTTCTTTCTATGTGTAGCCAATGAGTTTTGGCACTGCATGAAGATCCCCGGTATCCCGTCAACTAATGCCTCCAATCTTGGCGCCATGGTGTGCGTAACGCGCTTTTTCGCGTGTGCTTAATATCCTTGTGCTGTATTATAAATATATCCTGGTGTCCTGTAGTCCTTTGTATCTCGGAGCGCGCTCGACAGTGCTGAGAGCGCGTTGTGAGCGAGAGACTGACTTCGCCTCGACATAAACAACCCACAATACTTTGTCACTCGACATGGCATCTCGTCCTCCGCCTTCGCATCGCGCCACTGCACCGATGCCAGGACTTGCAAAGTATGGATCAATGGATCAATGGCGTGTGTTATCTCTGAACTTTCTGTCCAGAGCACTGCGCGGTCCAGCATTACCTTCAATACCAGAATCCGTCAACAGGCTGCAGCGCCGGAATTCGTTGTCGAAGGGCACTGCCATTTAATAATCGTCTTGGCAATTTTGTGTCTGACATCCGTAATAGGGTTGAGAGTTGGGCCAAAAGTCCAACGAACATCCAAAGTGTCACAGAAACTCGTGGAATTGCCACTGGAGCCCCAGACCGGCCCACTGACCGACGTTCCCCATCACAGAAGCGAAGCCGAGCGCATGAGTACAGAAGAAAGGGAGCAACAGGGTTATCCTCGTCTAACGGCATACTGTATCGCAGAGGGTTTCCGTTCAAAGGCCCTCGCAGCGTTCCTCAAACGCGAACATGGCGTTAGTCCCCGTGTATTCGATGAGGCGATTTATGCGGTGAATCATATCACCGCGACCATTTGGTTTATATGGCTGATACCGCATTTGAGGCTTACCACCTTCCTCTCCTCCCTGGTTACGCCCCAAACGTCAACGTACGGTCCTCCGCTCCATCCAAGTCCCCTGGGACCAGAAATATTCTCTTTGGGATGTCGCAGGCCGAAGAATACGGCTATGATGGCTCGTACTTTACCACCCCTCCGTCCCCAATTAACGCGGGATTCGTCCACCAAGACGGCTATATTTCATCTTCTCCGAATCGGGACAGAGACTATTTGGACAGTGACACTGATGCAGAGCAAGACTCAGCCTCGACGGAGCCAGAATCATCTCCTGCCGTTGTAGCCCGTGTTCCTGGGATCCCGTCAGAAGCGAGAAGTAGGAAGGACAAGGCAACTCTCAACCTCGAACAGAGCATCGGGGAAGTAGTTATATTCGATTACGGAGTCGCAGTATTCCTTGGCTTCCACGAGCAACAGGAGCATGAAATCTTAGAGGATGTGCGACAGGTGAGAAATTTTGCTTTATATCTGGACTATTGTTCATCTATCACCTTGCCAAGGCGGAATTATGTATTCGTTTGCGGCCAGAGGTCGATTGGGAGATCGAGCAACACCATTACATGGTCAGTGTCCGCAGCAATAGCCAGTGTCATGATACCCATGGACGCATTTTCAGTACGATGCAGCCGTGCAATATCCCCGAATCTATAACGACTTCTTCAGTGAGTGAGTCACTACAACTACCACCGGTTCTTCGATAGATTGACATTCCACAGCCTTTAAAACCCCTTCTCACCTTCTCACCCTTTCTTTGGCACACGCTCTGGCCCAATCCACGCTTCTGGCTCATTATGAGACAACAGCCCAAACCGTGTTGCTGGATCCTCAGACAGTGGCGATACCTCGTCGACTTGCGACCACAGGATCGCTGCAACTGCGAAGGGCTGATGCCCTAAAGTTGACAGGAAAATTATTCAGGCTGAGAAGAGATGTGAATTTAGTATCCAATGTCCTCGACACTCCGGAATTGTTTTGGAGCGAGGCTAGCTTGAAGGACCTTTATGATGCCTGTCGGGACTACTTTGAAATTACTTCAAGAGCGCAAGTGCTAAACGATCGCTTGGCCGTTGCTTCGGATCTGGTATGTCTCCCTTATGAACCTGACGGGAAAATGCTCAAGCATCACAAGCTGGATTTGATCCACGAACACCTTAACACCGGTGCAATGGACAAGATCACTTGGATCATCATATGGTCAGTGACTACCTTTATTCCAGGTGGAGACTTATCGCTACCCATATAGGCTGATTGTAATTGCATGCCTTGTCGAACTGGCGAGTATCAGAGATAATCTACGTTTTCAGCGATATTGAGTGATTGCAATTCAGGGTGAGGTCTCGGCAAGGCTGGTCGTTCACGCAGCCTCTTCGTCGAAGCTGCAAGAGAAATGTATCAAGATGTTCACAGGAAATCCAGAAATGGCAATTATTAGACAAGATGATGCACGATTGGCAGTGCAAAATATGCTACTGGGATAATTCGCTATCTGGCACGGTGACACTTTGACCTTACTCATTTATACGGTTATCCGTTCTTACATTGCTTTTTGTGGCACTCCCAAGAATTAGTTTCCACCCCCGAACCTCGATCTGTTAGGGTCCTGGAGGTGCCATCAGTATAGATACCGTTGCTGTCAGGTGTGGCAATCTTCGAGCGTTGAGGCCATTGGCCGACATCAGTGGAGCATTCGTAGATGAGTGTGTGATAAACGCTTGTTGATCCATAGGGATTTGGTAATGACTGCCCCTATCTATTCGCGATACGTTGATGTCGCATCCCCTATTGTCTCATTAAATTATGCACAAGCACTAGCTGCTCCGGTGCAGCAGCAGACACCATTCCAGATGCAGAGAAGCTTGCGTCCGAGAGTGAAGTTACGCCCACAGTATCGAATTCATAAGCGTCATGCTGTCAATGCGAAGTGTCATTGGCCGATTGGCGCTCAGGCGTGGGAATCGGAGCAAGGACGCCAGCAAGTGTGCACAAGGGTCAGTAGACTTAGTTTCATTCACAACAAAAGCGCTAGGCGGTGTGTCTGTACAGCCAAAGAGGCTAGAGACAATTTATATGCATTTCCGGAACCATTAAGGTTTGCAGAGAGCACACTGAAACCCCCAAGCGGCATGGCCCCAACAAGCGGAACAAAAAACCCCCAAAGCCCAAAATAGAAAATGGCAGCCCCTATTCAAGCCGCAAAAAGTGGAAGAAAAACGCACGGGACGTGTTGCAAACAACAAGCCAGAAAACGAATCAGAGAAAGGATTGGGACAGGATACAACATGGGAAAAGGACACTGGTTCTGCAAGATTTTTAAAAAGACTCCGCTTTACCCTCGTCCCCCCAGGGTCTCCCTCAATAGGAATGAGTGCAGAGTCACTCAAAGCTGCAGGAAGGGTACCCGATAGGAATTTTCGAGGAGCCGTCAAAGCAGAGGACATTTTGGTTAACATAAGCAACACGCCATCAAGAATGTGAATAATGTGACCGAGATGCAAGAGAAGGCTTACCATTGGGGTATCCTCATCAACAGGTGCGAATGAAGTAGCGTCCCCTTCACTTTCCAACGCAGGATGTGTGCGCTTCCTGGATCGACCATTCAAGGATGCATCAGAATCAGGAGCTGGTATACGAGAGGAAGATGACGAGGCTGAAACATCAGTGTGCGGGACCATAGCACTGAGAGCGGAGTTGAGAATGGCAGCGTTGTCCTCATTCTTTTGGGCGATTTCGTCATTAACTCTCCTTCTCTTCTCCTTCAGCGCATTTAGTTCTTGCTCAATCTCCTTCTTAGCCAATAAGTCAGTTGCGGCAGCCCATTGCGTGTGCAGGAACTCCATATCCTCCAGAATTCGGGTTGCTTGGGACTGCTCGCCAACTGTGAGGGTAAGGCCAAGACAAGAGGTTGCCAAGATCTGGTTAATTTGGTATTCTCAGCCACCGTTGATTCCAGCATAGCAATTGAACGGTCCTGTGACAACATACGCTCAGCTAGGGCCTTAACGGTGTTACGGGTATCCTCGCGAGTTTCCTTCACAGTCTCTGCAAGCTGGATGACGTCATCGCTAAACTTCGAAATACGAGCATCGGAAAGGACCGATCCAACCATGTCGGAGTTCCTGATAAAGAGGTTGGATTTGTTGAACTCGTAAAGGAGTTTAATAAGCGATATTTTGGGGACTGTGGATAGATTGAGCGCATTGATAAGGAAGGCCGGTTGGTTAAGAAGCTCAGCGGTAAGAGCCCAGTTTGATAGGTAAAACACATAGACATCTTTGCTCTCGAGGCCCAAGTGGGAGCCTAGGAAATCCGTCCCGAAACGACGACGCAAGGCTTTGTCGAAATGATTGCGAAGGGTGGGGTATTTGGATACTCCTTTGATCGCCGGCGCATAAGATCCCTGCGGCTCAATGCACTCCTTCTTGACGACGTCATAAAGGTGACCCCCTATAGTCAGTCCTTCCTTGACCACATGAGCAACCTTTCCCAATGTAATATGCTCCGCCCCACGACTACAATACGGCACCATTACCTTCATACCCTTGGCCCGAATGCACTGGAGTATTTGATTCTTCCAAGTTTTTGGCGGGCGAACATCTTTATCGTTGCTGTAGATGACATCTACCATCCTCAGATCGTCACTGTCACCGCATGGGCTCCACACCGTCTCGCAGCCTTTGTCAGACAAAAGTTTGATGTACTTTCCCAGAACTGCATTGACAGGAAGAGCGTACTGGGCCAGTCTGACGTAAGCATAGTCAACGGTATTGGCCAGACTCGCAGTGGGGAACCGGTAGTGACATCGGACTCCATTTGGGTCAAGTTAGACATCAAAGTTGGGTCGGACATGCTAGGTTACGCTGTTGAGCGCTTAGTTGTTGTTGACTGCGGAGGCAACGTGACTTAATAGTAGACGGTGATAATAGACAGTACTAGTGAGGCTAAAGTGTAAATATAGCGCGAATATAGTGATGGGAATAAAGCGAGGACTATGATATCGAGGCGGCGGTGGTGGTGGTGGTTGTGTGTCAAAAAACGTGTCAATCATGGCATCACATAATTGTGTCTACTTTAGTAGAGGCTGGGATCCTGCCTAATAATTGTGTGTCCGGAAATTGGTTTCTCGGATTTACTTATGTATTAGATTTCTTGGGATTTAATTGTGTGGAGTCTTGCGGCGCTAAGATTTACCTTGTTTACCCTTTTTGGGTCAGTTGCTGCTAAAGTTAGTTAGCGCCTGACTACTTTTCCTCAGTTCACGCATAGCGGACTGAGGTGAGTCTGAGTTTTCCCCTTCATTTATGTGATGTATCTCATTCTTGTGCACCATCGCTAATCTCCACATTCGTATGCACAGCATCTTCCATCACTCCCTCCGACCCTACCAAGCTCAGTGGCAGCTCATGACCGACATGACTGGTCATAACCTTGCTCCTTCGCCTCCGCCCCGTGTCTCCGAACTCGAGGCCCTGCATTCCAACCCCTGGTTGATTGCTCGCACAAGCGGGCTGTGGGACCCGCCCTCCGGCCTGGAGGCATACCCCAGGGCTAAGGAGCCTCGTAGCCTAGGAGAACACGAGCTCTTCGACGTCTGGGAGGATAACCTTGCCCTCAAGGTGCACAGCATCCTCGACCAGAATCAAGTCAACTAGTCAAGTACCGAGATTGTCCGAATCGCCGACGTCGACGAGCCTGACGGAAACCTTATCCTATGGTTTGGCGTTTACTCTACTCAGCTACGGCATACAGGATGTTGACGTCGAGCTGCGCGAATCCGACTTCGTCCAATCCGCCGGTCCCGCGCTCCTTAAGCCCACTGACATCATCGACCCCTACGCACAGCAGCCGAACTAACCAAGCGCTGCCCGGAGAACAACCCGAACAGCCCCTCGAACATCGTCCTATACTCAGACAACGCCAGTGCGGTGAAACGCATCTTCCAGGGGAAACCCGGGAAGGCACAAGAACACTCGTGGGCCTTCAGGAACACGATAGGTGGGCTGCTTGAGGAAAAGGAGGACCTGAAAGTTGCAATCAGCTGGTGTCCGAGCCACGTTTAAGTTACTAGACCGGAAAACCTTCAGCAGACTAATCCAGTTTCGCACCGGACACGCGCACATTGGGGAATACTACCAGCGCTTCGGCATTCATACAGAGAGCCAAGAATGCCAGTGCGGCGCAGCGGTCCAGACACGAACTCACGTCCTACAAAACTGCCCGCAACTCAGGAAGTTTCGACACCTGCTGGGCAGCGGACGGCAAACCAGACCCATGGTGCTGATGGGGAGACCGAAAGGAATCCTCAGGCTGGCAAAGTACCTGGGGGAGTCACACGCCATCGATAAGAGACCCAGACTTGCCGATCGTACCTCGGTTCCCATCGACCGAAACTTTCAAGAAAACCACCCATCGTGACAGCACTGAGCCCGGGGAGTAACCCCATCCACAGACGAACCAAATCAACCCGAAACCAGACCCCAGAGGACACCGTCACCCCGACCCTACTAACCCCACGTTGTGAAAGTCCCCTGATGTACAGATGTAATTGGGATATGCCGCTCTGTCACGTGCTAACGCGACCGCGGGGTAACAAATATGATATCAACAACAACAACAACATCATCATCATCGACCCCACGGCAATCGTACGCGAGCCCTTCACCACCACCCTCGGCATGAATATCTGTGGGCTGAAGGGACAGCCCGCCTAGTTAATCTGCGCAATCTCCGATCACCGGAACCTGCCGGAATGTTCTGGATTGTCGTGAGAAATGTCCAAACAATTCAAGTAAATTCTTATTCAGCGCTTGCGTGGTTTATTTCCATTGTAATACATTTCATGTACGTAAATGCACGGACGTGCGAGTGCAAGCGTGTCGCGAGGCACGTGCTGTCGTCTATGTTCCATCACATGATCGTATATTCTATGGTGGTGGCAGTGCGGCTTCCCCAATCGTTGCATGTATTGTATGGGGCCGTGGTAGATCTGTCTTATTACCCCGCGGCGGCGTAGGCGAGTTAAAAGTGTGACAACTGTCTAGGGGCGATCCCCTCATTGCGGTGCTATGCATATCTCTCTCTGTAGTGATAGTGGCAACCTAAACCGCGCGCAGAACGCTGTGCAGCATTATGCGAGGCATTGCGAGTGGCCGTACTCTAGTGACGACAGAGGCTGCCTGAATCGACTACAGGATTGAATAATGACACTTATGAAAGCTCACATTCAGAAGACTCGGACTCTTTGGCCGGTTGACTTCCTAGCGTAATTGGTAGCGCGTCGGATTCCAAATTTGGAAAATCATTTGGTTCATCCGAAGGTTGTGTGTTCAAGTCACACGGAGGTCATATATTTTTGCCTCAACAGAATTCGTTCTCTGAGCAAGTTCATGCCATCACCTCACCCGATGCCAGGAAGCTCAGCTAGTATTCATGAGGATAATCATGCAAGCGTTTTTGGACTTTTTCAAATCGGCAGTTCTGATCACATGATGCACGTGCAGGACTGCTGTACTTGTGGCTGTCGTGTCACATCTACGTTTCTCGGTTTACCAGGATGAGGTATTATGAACCAAAGTATCCAGAAGTGGAGGAGCTTGTCATGGTCCAGGTGCGGCAGATTGCTGAAATGGGTGCATATGTGAAGCTGGTACGGCGGTTCTGCCTTCATATAACAAGAACAGGGCTGATCACGAAAAGCTTGAATATGATAACGTCGAAGGGATGATCCTTCTCTCCGAGCTTTCCAGGAGGCGCATAAGGAGTATCCAGAAGCTTATTAGAGTGGGACGTAATGAAGTTGTTGTTGTATTGCGTGTTGACAAGGAAAAAGGTGGTGTACATTTGTACCTCGATCCCTTATCGCTCTCTTACTTGTAATCAGGGTACATTGACCTTTCAAAACGGCGAGTATCTCCCGAAGACATAACTAAGTGCGAAGACCGATATATGAAGTCTAAAACCGTGGCTTCCATTCTCCGTCACGTCGCATCCAAACTCCCATCGGCGTCGTCGAGCATATCCGCTCCTCAGTCAGCGCCTGAAAACGATGTAGAAGACCATGAAGATGAAGATCTTATCGGTGGTATCTTGGATGTTGGTCATGGGAGTGGCGAAGAAATTATGGAGATGTTGTACGAAAAAATTGCCTGGCCTCTCAGTCGCAAATACGGTCATCCACACGATGCGTTCAAACTTGCCCTTACGTCCGTATTTTCCACCGCCTGGTACCCATCGTTGTGCTCATCTTCATTAAATGTAGCGAACCGGACGAAGTGTTTCAGGAATTGAACTTATCCCCGGGAATCACCAAGCTTCTGATGGCAACTGTCGCCCGGCGTCTCACCCCTCAGCCAATCAAATTGCGGGCAGATATTGAGCTGACATGTTTTAGGCCTGCTGGAATCGATGCGATAAAACGAGCATTAATTGCGGGTGAAGCCGCAAGCACGCCCGCTGTACCGATTACAGCCAAATTAGTTGCACCTCCATTCTACGTCCTGGATACAAACGCAACCGACAAGGCATGTGGTGGTGGTGTTGCACAGCGTGGCGCACATTCGTGTCTAACACTGTTAACAGCATGCCGGTGTCGAAACGCTGGAAGCTGCCATTCAAGCCATCAACCAATCGATAACATCTGAAGGGGGAGAACTCAACGTTAAGATGAAGGTGAGCCTGCGGATCAACTAACTATCTTCACCATTTCTCAAACTTTGTGTTCTTCAGCCAAAGGCAGTATCAGAGACTGACGACATGGAACTTGCTGCCCTCATGGCCCGTGCCACGAAGGAAAATACTCAAGTATCGGGCGACGAGGCGGAAGATGAGAGCGAGCCTGGGGAGGATGAGATATAGACCCGGTTGGGGGCCTGGCCAATGATGCAATGACTTTACTGTCAACACACGATTCGTGATTAAAGATATGCATCAATCATGACTTCATTCCATGTCAGCTCAGCCTAGACCCCCCTGTTTGGTTCTGCGCATCCTTTGTGGGCCGGCATTGCCCGGAGCAGTCCAGGATGCATCTCACAGCAGCATTCCGGTGATAAGTGCTCTTGCACCGGACGTCTACTTGCATACTCGGCTGAATGTGTGGCAAGTAGTTTTACTTAATCTTTTGCGCCGCTCTGACCTAGGCAGCCTCGATTTCATGAGATTGATTTTCCTTGTGCATATCTATTTGAGACAACCCACGACATTTGCTTTATACTACGAGAATCTCATGTTAATGACCCAAACGACTGCTCATGGTAACGACGAGGCAAAAATATTCTTGTCTTATCGGTGCACTTGGCGTATCTTCCGGCCCAATGGGCAGGCGCTGCAAACATTAATTCACGCTACGCTGTTGCGGGCCGATCGCAGCCCGCTTCCTAACCTTGGTGCAAAGGACCATACTATACGCCTTTCTGTTGCAACCTCCGGTATTTCCGCGGTCCCCAACTGAACGTAACCCAATCGTGACACGCCTATACGAGAGAACACCGCATCGGCCAGCTCGATGTGTCGGCGAGAATAAATGACGTTACCCAAGGGTCCTTATGGAAGGTTTCCAGATACAGCTGGGCCGGTGATGGAATGCAGGTGGGAGATGAGGGAAAGAACAGCATTGGGAAAAGAGGCGCAGCCTTGCTAGAGAAGATCCACCTGAATGTTAGAAAACGAATCCAGGTGCAAAAGCTGTTCGCCAGAGAGGAACAAATTCATCTCGTACGCGAGGCCCACGAATGCATCCAACTCACGAATCACATTCGCAAGCTCATCGCGTGAATGTCGATCTATAGGAATGCCTAGAATGGACGCCAAATGAGTCAACGCTCACTTTCAGGTCCTCAAAAACGCTTCGCTTAGCAAAGAACAGTTAATTTGAGTGTTACATTAAAAATAATTTGGAATCAAAACACTGTTGAATGATGAAGGCAGAGGTATTTTGGAGCTTGAGGACCATGTGCTCGTTCCACCCTGGAACTGAAATCTTGAATCTCAGGAATGTTTTTTTGTATGCATAGAACATGAACGTAAGGTCCGGGCACATTTGCTTGAAGAGCCAGGGACATGATGTCCAATTGTCCATGTAACAATAGAAGTGTCGGCCGACACCTAACGAGAGCCCCGATTTTCCTTGAAACGGCTTCAGTTTTCCGAGCACCGTGAGGCTTGTTCAAATTGTGATGCAACCCTCGGAACATTGGGCAGGGCGGAATGCGAGGTCACATAGTGTTACCATATAGACCTCGGATTGATAGTCGAATCCATGGAGGGTCTCCAGGGAGCGTCACATATCCCGGTGAAAGCTGCTCGCAGTAGAGGAATCAGCGGCTTCGGGTGCCAACCCATCCTCTTTGCCGCCGCGGAGTTCGATGGTTCTGTGACTTCGGAATATCGAGACGAATGTGAGCAGCAAGTAGCTCCATATTTCCTATCAATCCAGATATACAAGTCGTGCAGGATTACCGGCGACCGCAACCACGATGGGTGGGTGACAGTGTGCTGAGTCATCCTAGGGTGGAGCATCCATGGGTTTAAGGGGCGCATAAATCCTATGGTTAGGTGTAAGTGGGCAAGATGCGCGGAGACGTGCGGCCGTCAAGTCACAGCTTCAACTTGTGCGATTCGAATGAATTGATTCTGATCCGATCACGTTTACAGTCCTTCAAAGCTTTACACAATGCTTGGCAACTCGTGGTCCGCGTCACCCGTTGAGGTGTACGTCTATCGTGCATGCGACCCCTCTCTTCCCGAGCCTAACTATGCTTTAAATCTCGAACTTGCTGAGTACCTCAACACGAAGAAGGCAAACACACCAAGAGAGGCAGCGATGGCCGTCGTTCGGTTGGTCAACCACCGAAACCCCCACATTTCAATCCTTGCCATTTCTCTCCTGCAAACCCTCATGCAGCAGTGTGGGTACCCGTTTCATCTTCAGATTTCGACTAAGGAATTCTTGAACGAACTTGTGAGACGGTTTCCTGAGCGCCCACCGCCATTTCCGGGCCCGATTATGTCTCGTATCTTGGACTTGATACACTCATGGAAGGAGAGTATTTGCAAAGACAGCCGATTCAAAGAAGACTTTGGAAACATCAGAGATATGCATCGCCTATTAAGCTTCAAGGGTATGACTATGTGGATTCCTTGATTATGTTTAATATGTCTTGATAGGTGTTCGGTTTCTATTTCCTAGGATATCGGTTTCGAGAGGCCAGCCGAAATGGAAACTTTAATCCTCAGGATGCCACCGTAGTACGTTCTCTTGTTAGAACAGCTTATCATAGCTAAATGGCTGAATAGAATCTCAAATCACCGGAGGAACTGGAAAAAGAGGATCGGGAAGCCCACGCCGCTGTAAGTCCAACTCTTCCATCTGCGGTCTTTGCCTGACTAGCCCTCTCCCGTACGCAGAAACTGCAGGAGCTCATTCGAAGGGGAGCACCGAAGGATCTTGCTGCTGCGCAGGAACTGATGAAGATTATGGCGGGCGCGGTAAGTATATCTTTTTCCCTAGTGTCGGCTTCCCTCCCCTCAACTTTCCCGTAAGGACCCCGACTCTAAACCCGACTATCGTTCAAAAACACTCCATGAACTTGAGAAACTGAAATCGCACGTTATGCTTCTCAATGATATGCTGGACAATTTGGATCCTGCACGACCGGAGCGCATGGTGTCCGGGGATGCGTATGATGTATGTACTTCATCCATCCTCCAGATTTTCCAAGAATTCAACGATATCTTATATAGCAAGTTGCCTTGATATGCCGCAACGCGCGACCAAAAATCCAGAAGTGGATTTCTGATGCTGAAACCGACGATCCCGAGTCATTAGGTCCCCTAACGTGGTTTCATGTTTTACCTATGGAGAAACTTACTGTCTCGTTTCGCAGATACTTTCCTCTCCATGAATGATCTGATCAACAGCGTCTTATCGAGATATGAAAAATATCAAAAAGGGGATTTTACGGACCCCTCCCCTCCCAAGGCGTCGGCGCAACAGAGGTATATCTGATTCATATCTTCTGCCTATCAATGATACTAACACTTCGCTAATTTAGCACAAAACAAAATCTGATTGACCTTGAATTTGGAATAGATGCACCGGCACCTTCGGCCGTGAGCACGAATTCTGGAGACTTTCTCTCCTTATTCGAGACTACACCTCAAACGAATCCTCCACCTGGAGCACCTCTGGTCCCTTCTCCGTCCCCGCTACAGTCAGGCCCTTCATCTTCGGGTAGCCCGCTCGATTCTGGGATTGTGCCGGGTGGCGGTGGCATTGCGTTGGGAGCTAGCAATGGCCCATTGAGGACGTTGCCATCCTCTTCTCCCCAGCAATATTTCGCGCCTGCGACGTCAGCAGCGAACCCTCCGAAAAACATGGACCCATTTGCGGATCTAGCGGGTCTGTTTTAGTTTAGCATATTGGCACACTCCTAACAGGATGTATATACATTAGTTGGACACAACAAGTATTGCTACAGGTTTGGGTTTGTACATTGGCAGGTATCTTACATCGGCTTCGCTACAGTTCCACACGCTGGACACTTGCGAACGGTCTCATTGTCAATCCAATTTTGTATGATTGGCTTGAGCTGGGTGCCAAGATCCGTGACGTGGAATGCCTCCTCCCAGATGATGGTGGGCTTATTCTTGCATAGAGTTGCCTCCTCTCTGCAGTACCATCGAAGTCGATCTATGTTTCCAGGTGCTCTTTTTCTCTCAACAACGATCCCTATGGTATCGGGAAACCTGACTGGATTATGTGGAGTGTTAGCTATGGGTTTGCGCGCATAACATACATCAACAAGCGCTAGGCAAGAATATGGGCTCAATTTTCTTACGTGGAAGCAAAAACATTTCTCCCTCTTTAATAGGTAGGTCGAGGAACTCTTCACTATCAACCAGCCGTAGAAGCATATTGCCTTTATACTGGTAAAACCATTCCTAAAATGAATATTACCAATGTGTCAGACCGAGGCTGCCAGCCGTACAAACCTCTGTCTCATTGATGTGGTAATCTGATCGTTCATTTGGGCCACCCACAGCCATCACGATGAAATCGGTCCCAGAATACAGGCAAAAATTGTTGACGGGAGGCTTGAGAAGATCGACATTCTCGGATATCCACCTGGGCAGGTTGATAGGAGGTGTGACGGGCATAATTGGGCGGGCATGCAACGGAGTCGAACGAAGGGACAATGAAATTTTGATTACGTAAGGATCGAGCTATGTTCGGTGCCGGGCTCTCGGTGTTAAAACTCGGTGCCGTCGGAACCGACTACTACAAAATCGGGCTTGTCTGCTGCACCATTCATGGCAGAATCGATGATTAGTCGCACTATTTCCTCTGCGTTTTCCTTCGCTTCTGACCGCCAGATACTCCCCAATGAGGTGCTTACGAATATTCTTTCAGAACTGGAACCCTGGGATGCTTGGCCCCTGCGTCTTGTGTGCAAGAACTTCGACTCGTATCTTCTCCGAGTGCTCGCCCCTCGTGTCTATCTACCGCAAACACGGATTTACATTCGCAGAGCAGAAAGTTGGGTATTCTATATCCCTAATCCGGATTATTACACGCCCCCACCAAGTACCGCCGATCTCCCTGTGAACCCTACTCCAGTCCAGCCAGATCACCATCGAGGCCAAAAATTCACCTTTCTGAACTTGCATTCTCGATCTGCATTTTCAAGAGTGCCCGAAATTGCGCACTATGTTCCAGCACGAGACGAAGAGCATGATCTTATCCTGGAGAAGTTAGAGATGGAGGTTCAAGTCATCGTCCTCATTAAATGCCGATACTACCGACAAGTCCGCCTCCCCTCGCTTGCCGTCAATAGAAATACTCTTACGTTGTCCTTCGACTGGAAAGAAATGTTCTGCACCACGCTCCCTTTGCCCGAACGCATTAGGCGAATGCAAGAGATGCGACCTCGTGTAGTATGGATACCGGAACCGGAGGAATATCTTGAAGACAACTTTGTTAAGCGCGTATGGATGGGTACCTCAAAGGACAGTGGATCTGATATGGTGGAGGATTCCGACATGGATGATGATGTCCATTCTCTGGATAGCTCATCCTCATCCTCGGAATCGGAAGAAGGATTTGACTTGGGAGCCGTAACACCCACACCTGGATCGCTTTTATTCGCGCAAATGTATGGGCATACGGGAGTGTCAGAAAGTGAGGACGACGATTTAGAGCCCCGTCACAGCAGTGAAGAACCAATGTATCCGGCAGATACACGGCCATCACGACCCAGAAGAGCAGGATCCTTCCGGAGGGATGACTATCCAAGTTTACTGGGCTTGGTGGCTGGTGGTGATGATAGAGAACCGGACGCTTCTGACGGGGAACCATCAAAATCATCAGTGATCAGGTGTGAAACGACCCCGCAAGCATCTAAAGCTACCGTAGCGCCAAGGGCTGGGGATGGAGGGGCAACTGAGACATCCTTTGATGGAGACATAGATCACGAAGCAGAGGTTTTGTCGCATGAAGCCGAATCCATGCGGCCGCCGTTGGTCGGCAGGGGTGGAAGCCCTAGAACACAGGGCGATCATTCACCATCTGAAGACGCTGGAGGCAAGATTGTACTTGAGGATCGCCCCCTGTCTTCCCACTTGAAGCAGTCACCAAATGTTGGAGTGGAGGAAGGTTTAACTGCTCTCAGAAAATCATTGAGTGCGTATGCCGGAATGCATGCAGAAGCACTCCCGGCTGGCAGAGATGAGGAAACGTCTGACAGACACAATCGTGTGGAGCCCGAATCATTCTTGGATCTCCACGATTCATCATCAGCCAACCAAGGCTCGTCGCCCCCACTCACGCGTGAATCGCGACGAAGCCCAGAATATCATGAAAGAGGAATACAAGCAGGAGAAAAGCGAACATACCAAGAAAAAGGTGTCCAAATCCATCCTGTTCAGTTCGTAGTATCCAGCGCGACAACTTTTTTCCGCGCCATTAGGAGGAGATTGTCGTGGCCATGATTGACGACGTGCTGGAAGTTCTCAGAGGAGCTAGAGCTGGGAGCGTATTTAGTTGTCCCTCTTTCTCACTTGCCTCCATCCTCAGTGCTTTTGTGCCAAGCGCGATTAAGTACTTGGCTTTGGCTAGTAATAATGTCCTACGTTTACCACGAATGTCGTTCCCCCCTTTGTTTCCATAGATCTGTATTCTTCCATGCAACGAGTGACTCCTAGCTGGGTCACAAATATTCGAGTGCATTCCGTGAGATGTGTGAGTATAATGTTACGAAGTCATAGAGGCTGGAGTCCTGCCTAATGTGTGAAGAATGTTGTCGAAAATGATCAGATGTGATATTATGTAATGACAATGCAATATTGCCATATATATATAGTCACGAGATCACGTGCGTCGGACTTGACCGTCAACAGGACTCACCAACTTCGAGTCAACCCGTGGACCTTTGTCGCGGTTTTAGCTGGACTACATAACCTCTTCGAGGGCTCTAGCAGATTTGAGATGTTCGGCGGAGCGTGGGGAAGTAATCAGAACAACCAACAGCAGCAGAATAATCCGTCTGGGGGATTTGGTGGTGTGTAAACTGCAATCTCAATCGGTCATCCCATCCTCACGTACGCACCATATTGCCGGCAGCGTTCGGACAACCAGCCCAGCCACCAACCAACGCTTTTGGGCAGCCGCAGCAGCCTCAAGGGGGTCAATCCACTGGGTTTGGTACGCCCAATCTTCCTCCTGCGAACTTTCAAAGACGGCTGACTTTTTGACTCTTGATTGCAGGCGCGTTTGGGCAGCCCCAAAGCACCACTTCAGCTTTTGGGCAACCCCAGAATCGTTTTGGCGCGTTTGGTGCATCCGCAGGCGCGTCTTCGACGCAACCTGGCCCCGGATTTGGCGCTTTTAGTTCCAATGCTGGTACAAATACTGGAACCCCTGCGTTTGGTTCAACTAGCACATTCGGGGCTGCACGGCCTGCGTCAGCTTTTGGCAGCTCCTCCACGACACCGGCGACCAGCGGCATTTTCGGTGCCTCGACCACCGCGCCCAGTGAGTCATTCTCGATTTGGCTCTAATTCCTCACTCACCTTGCTTGTATCAGCCCAAGCAAGTGGGACAGGGAGTGCACCATACCAAACCTATCAAGAGAAAGACGCCCCCAATAATGCCGGCATCTCGATAACTCAACAATTCCAGGCGATCACTGCCATGCCTGCTTATCGGAATAACTCATTTGAGGTGACTTATGACGTTCTTCTCCCACGTTCATCCTCTGACTGATTCAATAGGAACTTCGCCTCCAAGATTATGCTCAGGGTCGTAAAACTGCAAATCAGTTTAACACGCCGAGTACCGGTGCCTTTGGCTCTGCTGCTACCCAACCTACTACGAGTCCATTTTCTGGCTTTGGGACAACCCAACCTCCGACTTCTGGGGGTGGGTTTGGCGGTGCTTTTGGCAGTGGTTCAGCCTTCGGGCAGTCGCAACAGCAGACTCAGCCTAACCCATTCAGTGGTTTTGGTGCAACGACTCAGCCACCACAACAGAGTAATGTGTTTGGCGCGCAGCCGACGACGGGCAGTACATTTGGTGGCACAACAACTAACTCGGGTTTCGGAGGAACTCCAGTTTTTGGACAGACACAAAACCAGACTGCCGGCTCGGCGGGCGGGTTTGGTGGATTTGCCCAGGCCAAACCGGCGGCTTCGGGTTTTGGATCTTTTGGATCGTCTACGACGACTCCTGCGACGGGTTTTGGATCTTTTGGCCAACAACAGCAACAGCAACAACAACAACAACAGCAGCAACCACAGCAGCCTAGCGCCTTTGGTGGTTCCCAGCCTTCTACGAATGCTTTTGGGTCATTCGGTCAAACAAGTTCGCACTTTGCTTTCTCTTTCACTCTTTCAAATTTCAACGTTATGCCGTCCTTCTAGACACAACGAGTGCTCTTGGTCAACCCGCACAACAGCCACAACAAGCAACCAATATCTTTGGCCAGCCCCAACCAGGTCCAACCACCGAAAACAAATCGGGTCCATTCGGGGCATTTGCTACTGGGAATACAAATATGTTCGGCCAATCGGCACAATCACAACAACCCCAACAGCAACAGTCCAATGGTTAGTGCCTTTTTTGTGAATTGACTGTTATAGGGCCTGAAGCATCGTCCGACAGCTTTTGGAACCCCTTCGACACAATCTTCCCCTTTCGGTACATTTGGCAACAATGCGCAACAGCAAGCCAATACATCCAGTCCTTTTGGTGCATTTGGTAGCAAACCCGCCACGAATACTGGTACTACAAACATCTTCGGTTCATTTGGGCAAAACCAAAACCAAAACCAGCAGACGTCGCCTTTCGGAAGCACAACGCCAGCTACTGGGAATACCTTTGGTGGGACACCTGCTTTTGGCAACTTCGGCAGCACCAATGCCTCGACAACAGGGCAACAATCAACTCAACCTGGTACGACAAATATTTTCGGTGCCACCGCTAAGCCAGGTCCGTTTGGAACATTCGGACAAGGCACCAGTACGACTTCCACTGCGCCGCAGAACACCACTTCTAACATCTTCGGTGGATTCGGCCAGAGCACCAATCAGCAGCAGCAACAGCAGCAGCAGCAGCAGAATCAAACCCAACCATCGATCTTTGGCTCGAGTCCGGCCCCCAGTGGAGCAATTTTTGGGTTGTCTGCAGCTGCACCTCCCCCTCTTTTCGGACGTCCGGCGGCAACTGGTGCTCAAGCCTCCCCAGCTCCGAGTCTCTCCGCTTCAGTTGACCAAAATGCCTTTGGTCACAATCAGTTCCTGTCATCTCTCGGACCAGGTCCCCATGTTGTCAATCTCAGCGAGTTAGAGGACAAGAAGCAGTTGCCCCCCGCATCGCCGTTTGCGTACTCTATGCGTCATGTGCCCAGACCACACGTTCCAACCATCGGGCGCTTAAGGGGATTTTCGAATGCCATAGGAGGCGACGCTGGTACTATTCCAAATCGTGCTGGCTCGCCCTTGCGCGCGAGCAGTGTAGGTCCAGCTGGTCAGGGCAAAGCTGATACAAGCCCGTTCGCCTCTCGCCCCGCCTTTGGTGGATCATTGAGTGAGGCACTGAGTGCTTCAGCGTCATCGCGTGCAACTCCAGGCTTGAGCCTCGACGCATTTAGACCAAAGGTCAGCGTGAAGAAGTTGATGATGCCGCATCGGGTTGACGGCGAACGTCTCGGAGATGGTGTGAACCGTGGTACTGAATCTTTCCGTGCCTCTTCTTTGCCTCCAAGCTCAGGGCCTTCCTCGAAGGTTCGGTGGAACGTTGCTGCTGAAATGGCAGCCAAAACCTCTGCTGCCGATTCTATAGCTCCATCTGCGCGCCATCCATCGACCTCGGCTCCGAGATCGGAGCTGATCGTTGTCCCTTCTGCCTCCCAATCCAATCCTGCCGAAGGGGAGTATTGGACTCGTCCAACCATCGCCGAGCTCCAGAAGAGTGACTGGGTGGATCTCTCCAAAGTGGAGGATTTCACCGTCGGTCGCATCGGGTATGGCGAAGCTACATTCCTCCAGCCCGTCAATCTCACCACCCTCAAGGTCATCGCGGACATCCCCGGAGGGGTCGTGGAGTTTACGGAACGCGCTTGCGTAGTTTACGTAGACGAAAGCATCAAGCCCCCCGTTGGTGAAGGTCTTAACGTCCCAGCGAGGATTTCATTAGAAAATTGCTGGGCTCGTACAAAAGATACCGGCGAGACTGTCAAGGATGAAAATCATCCCCGTTTCAAGAAGCACCTCAAGGTGCTCCAGAATATGCCCAACACAACCTTCATATCTTTTGACAGTCAGACTGGTGTTTGGACTTTCCGTGTCGAGCACTTCACACGATATGGGCTTGATGATGAGGAAGATGATGAGGAAGACGATGATCATGACGAGGGCCCCATCGAGATGGAATCTGAGTTGGCACCAGCATTAATTGAAGAGGCGCCAGATGAGCGTGTAGCCTCCCCTACAGCCCTCGCTCGAGAACCAACTTCATCCTCAAGTCCCGACCTCAGTGACCAGAGTCCCTCATCAGATGACGAAGCAAATGATCATGAAACCCCTCGTCCTTGGGCTTCTCACCTCGGGCTTGATCCTCACCGCGTCAACATCATGCAAGCTTCCCTCTTCGCCGAGGCAATAGATGAAGATGTACCACCAGCTACACGTTCGACCAGTTCTGCTTACCCACCACCACCTAATGACAGGACAGCTGGCGTTCGAGTCCCCGGCGCGGCCAAGTCACCTGGCACTCACGAACGCGGGGTGAGCATGCTGCATCTTTGTATATAGCTATAATATTTTGGGCCCCTGTGAATATGAATTTGACAGCCTCTTATCTTTCATTTCCCTTTGTTTCGAACAGACCACTAGACATCCTGATCGGAAGAGGGCACAACGTGATTATGCTCAACCAACCGCCAGAAATTACACTGAGATTGTGTTACATGCGTCGGATTCCGCCGTCATCGGACAGGAGCGACAACTTCTGGACGCTGGACTAGCTATGGGACGATCTTTTCGTGTTGGTTGGGGCCCCTCTGGGACACTGGCCCATCTTGGGTGTCTCAGTGGTGCGCATTCAAAAGGGTGAGTTCTCCTTTACTTACCGACATGGTGTTCATTTCCTTTGTCAGTTCCATAGCGTATTCATCGACTGTGCGCGTAACTTCCGTCCCCGTACTTTCAGCGCCAGAGGTAATGTATATAGGATTTTTCACGGAAGATGATCTCACATAAGTATTTAAGTTGGATGAAAAAGAGAATGCTCTAAGGCTGCTTAAATTTCAACAGGAGCATTCGACGATTCAGGTGGATGAACGCGGATATCCGGTTGCCTCGCCTTTGTCGGATCTACGTTTCTTTCGCTATGCTCAGCTCTTCAGTCCCGATGATCAGAGTTATGAACCAACCGTCTGGCGTTTGGGAGCTGCGCTGTTTGATGAAATGGATCTGCAGTTGAAGACGCACACTTCGCTAGACGCCCGCGAGCATATCGTAGCTCTCCGACGACATACTAATCTCTCCACATGGCTGAAGACCGCTGTCGCTTCAACGGTTGAGGAAGAATTGCGCTCCTTTCCGAATGCTCGCGCATCGCGTAAGATTTTCACGATGTTGACAGGCCATCAGATTAACCGTGCCGTGGATGCTGCATTGGCTGAAGGAGACTTCAATCTTGCGACCCTCGTCTCTCAAGTGGGAGGGGATCCAGATTTTCGGGCCGATGTCGAAAGTCAGCTGAAAAAATGGAGGGAACAGAACATAGACGCTCATATTGATGAGCATTATCGAAAGGTATACTCCCTCCTGGCTGGAGTTGTCGATGTTCTGCCTGCCTCCAAGAGCATCGATCCGGTGGAGAAATGTCGTGAGCTTATCGTAGCGGAGGGATTGGACTGGAAGCGTGTCTTCGGGCTGCACCTGTGGTATGGGATTGGGGTTGATACTCCTTACGTCGATGCTCTGGAGTCGTACCGATCCACGCGACCTGAGACCGCGAGTCGCCCCTTGCCGTGGTACCAAGAATTACACGATACTACCAGTATCATGCGTTCTTGGCAGATGGCTACCCAAGAAAATGATGGCTTGTTTCAATTGATGATTCTGAGCTCCAATCCAGCAGCCCCTCTCGAACGTGCACTATCGCCGCGGTCATTTTCGCCAAGTCCATTCGACAGCCGTCTACCTTGGCACACTTCCATTCTCCTCTCTCGTTGTTTGAATTTCCGTGATTTTGGAGATCGAGTGACTGAAGATATGTCTACTGAGAAGGACTCCCCCGGAAGTCGCCCGCTCAGTTTGAATGCAAACAAGCTTACGGTATCCTACGCGTTTCAGCTGGAAAGGCAAGGCCTTTGGGAGTACGCTATATTCCTACTCCTACATCTCGAGAGGTCTTTTGAGTACGTGTCAATCGTATTCCTTTAGTTATAGCACCTCTCATCCCCCACTTCAGTCGTGAGATAGCAGTCAAAGATGTGATTTCAAGACACGTAGAATATCTAACTGACGAAATGGAACAATTCCTTTGCAACACGTTGCAAATTCCAGAAACCTGGATATATGAAGCAAAGGTAAGGAAATCCTTATTAACCCATTGTTTCACCTCTTCACACTCCTTGAAGGCGACGTTATGCCAATATCATAGCAAGGCTTTCGATGCATATAACAGCTATCTCTGCGCTGGAAATCCTCAGATGGCTCATGATGTCGCATTGGGCGAATTGGCACTGGAAGCAATTCTTCGTGATGATCTTGAACTCTTGAGGTCCCTCTTTATTACGTTTAATCCACAGGACATCAAGGATTGGTCTTTCCGCGGTAAAGTAAGTTCGTAATTTCAGCTTAGCGACTGAAGGGTTTATTTTACTTATGGCAGCTGTGTCTGGATTATGTCGAGTGTTTGACGGATATTCCCTCCCTGGCTGGAGCCTCACAGGATATCATACCTGACGCTACAGAGGCAGAGAGGCTGGATCGATTCCAGCGTACTGTACCGCAATTGATTCAGCTTCTTCCAGGCATTCTGCCTGACCGAACAAATTGGCGGCACAATGTCTGCTTGGCTCGTATGCTTTCAAGACTGCTGGAATTGCAATTACCGACTGTAAGTTCACTTCCTTGGTATGCTTCTCACTACCTCATATCGACCCCTTAAGATTTCTGCCACAAATGTACACAACGACCTCGTGTCCGAGGCGGCCAGATTGCATAACATCCAAAACAACGCCCTACGCCGCCTTGCTAATGCCCTCGAGGCATCGGCTTAGAGACAACTTCTTGGATCGCTGCTGCTGTAAATACCCAGATGTCTCTTATATCTCTGATCTGCAATATAATTCTTTTTCTCGCACGACGTTTCCCCAGTTTCTGTTGCTGAGCCCAACTTGCCAAGGGCCCCAGATGGTGAAGTCGGTAATTCATCTCACTCGACATGCCCAGGTTAGCAGGTTATCATTTGAGCAATTCCAATTTATACCCGTTTGCCGTCGTGAAGGCCCAACACAATGCGAATGAGGATTGTGGGATCCCAGATGCGCCGCTCACTCCCTTAGGCGTTTCCCAAGCGCGCAAACTAGATCGCACGACCAGGGATGCGATCCAGTCTCAAGCGGATCTACTCGTGACTTCGCCGCTGATTCGAACGCTCCAAACTGCGCTGCTGGGCTATCCCCACTTGAAGCAACGTCTCGAATCTCAACCAGATCCCAAGCCATTGATCGTGCTGCCTCAACTCCAAGAGGTTGGTGACGCCCCTTGCGACACAGGGAGTGATAGATGCAAGTTAGAGAAGATCCCTGAATTTAACGGTATCGACCTTTCAACTCTCGAAGACGATTGGAACAAGAAGCAAGGCATATACGCGCCAGAAAATGTACTCCAACGGGCGAAGTGGGTTCGGAGATGGATACGGGACAGATCGGAGAAAAACATTGTCGGTGAGTCTGCTAATTGAGGTGGTGCGGGGAACAGCATGTACAGCACTGCTATCTAGTCGTATCGCATGGTACTTTTCTACGCAATCTCGTGGGAGTGGGCCTGGACCACGTAAGTTTTCTACCCTTTCCCGAACCTCTCGGATCTAACCACTCTTCCAGGCATGGGGAAACGCAGAAGGTAAGCAGTATCTCGTCCGAAATGTGGTTCTGGCATGAATCTGTATTGCAGTCAGACGGTACACCTTTAAATCAGAGGATGATGAAGAAGCGGAATTAGTCTTTGTCGAACAAACTGGAGGCGAGGCGCCAACGAGCAACAAGCTCGCACCATAGAGTCTAGACCATCCCTGGCCCAGAATCACAAATATTGACCCCCCTTGTCAGCCTTCATCTAGAGGATCTCGACTATTAATGTAACGGATAAACCAATAGATCTAACAACAGAATATTGCGGTGATCTCGTTGACATAAGCCCCTATATCAGAGGCATCGACTCCGGCAACCTTTAGTTCATCTTGCTCAGACCTAATGGATCTTGGGGTATCCAGATCCCACGTGCGCCAGGTGATCGAATTCGTGCTCTTTCACACCATCATCATCGTCATCCATTTCATCGGAGCGTTTAAATTCAGGGCTTCACCTGCTGGGGCGATTTTCGAACTGTATGGGAGCTCATCTACTCGCGCGCGCGAAGAATGAGGGGTTCACATGTCTCTATTGTTGTAGTCCTCGACAACACTGGGTGCTATTGCCACCGTGGATGTCACAGGATTTCCACGATGAACGTCTAAGTCAGTCATTTTTGTGTTGTGGTGGGAATCTCGTTCCACTGACTTGATGTCTAACTCAACTGTGTAAGGGTGAGGTTTGAAGTCCTTACGGTTGCGGCGGAATAAGACTATAGCTTGGTCGATCTCCTGGTGCAAATAATGACCCAGGACTTTACGTTTGGCGTATCACTGCGCCATATCCCTTGTCGCCAAACTCATAGGCAAATAGTCAATTATTGCCGAATGTAAAAGTTAAGAACAATATCCTAAATTGAGCACAGAACGTACGATGAAATGCCCGACTCAGCAGCAGTTGTGAGAAGAATGTGATGATCAGCAGAGGATACCCTCAGTGACTGGTACTTTGTGTTTAAGAAAAGAGAACCGCCATACAGAGCTGCTTGATATAAAGTCCCGCGATTGGTATATTCGAATTGGGGGTTCAAAGTGTGGGGATTGCGAGGAAGCTTGCAAAGGCTGACGGGAAACTGAGAGATGGTGAATGAGTTGGATTTCCAGTTAGTATGATGCACTATAATCCTCGCGTCTCTGCTGGTCCATTACCCAAATGAACAAAAATTTCCATGCAAACCTAGAAAAGGTGGATGTCGATTCTCCCAAATGAGATGAACCCACCACAAGAGGCCAAATGAAAAGCCACAGATGATTGTAGCAATGATGCTGTACGCTATCGCAATGGTGGCAAGGAGAGATATTCGTGGTAGCTTTGTTCCTAGATCAGTGCAAGGCACAAGACACTCCACTTCGTATGCTTGTCGCAGTGTCTTGCCAAACATCATGTAATGGAGAGTTAAACGAACCAGCTGAGTATCAAAAGGTTCAGAGCGTGCTTTCAGTGATAACGCTGGGTATCACATGTACCTGTAAGACGGCTGCCGAGGTCCTTTCGCAATTATGTACGTGAGGGAAAATGCAGAAGCCGAAGGCCTGCAGGTTCTGGGCCAGATCGACAGCTGTATTCGGATGCTGAATGATCTTTTTTATGATAAAATAAGTAAAACACTCCCAATGGCAATGAAAGGATGCATTCGCTCACCTGAACAATCGCTGTTGTAGTCCAGAAGACAGGGTAACGATCAAGAAATCACGCCCGAATGACTAGAAATTCAGTCCGATACACTAATTCAAGATAAAGATAAAACCCGACATCAAGAGAAATGAGTAATATCGAGGTATACACCGTAGAAAACAAGCGTAATGGACATAGAATGATAGTGGGGGAAGAACACCTTGTATGATATCTGTGGGAAGTCGACAAACCCAACGAAGCCAGCTTGAGAACGGTTTGAATCAACAAAAACCGGGGCCGTTATTTCTTGACCCGCCTACTGGACTTGAGAGCATAACTACCTGAAAACGCAACAAGGAACGACCACAAAACGATATGTAATGGCGAGAGTCAGACCCCACGATATGATAAAGCGGGCCCGCACTTCGTACCCGACACCGTACTGGTGAGGACCGACAGGCAGAAAAGTAGGGATACGAAGAGTCGATATTATCCCAAATGATAGAGTCCGACCCACTTATCAGGGGCTACTGGAGCCAGAGTGTCTGGATGAGACTGTCGAGTTCTGTTGCAGGCATCATCTGAAACCCACCTCGTGGTAGCCAATGCACTGAGCCAATACACGCGCCCCCATCTGAAGAGTACACATGATCATTGCCGCACCGAACGGTTTTGCACGTGGAAGATCCTCTTCTCCATTGCGGTTGTCAATAAGCTGCCGCACACGAGCCTTAACCCAGTCAATTGTGTCACGGATGTGTTGGTCGTTTTGCCGATGCCAATATAGTCACCGGTGGCAGAAGGTTTGCGGCCTCAACATCCACTTCATCAATCCTGCCCTGGTCCGTTCTAGCGTCTCCGGCAACATCGTCTGCGGGAGGGTTCCAGGTGACATCAACACCAGTCCGCAGTTCAGCTCTCTTTTTCTTCTTTTCCTCCGCCTCGACTTGTTCAGTCATTGCTGTACCAAGTAATTCACTGATTCAGATTTCTGGCATGCGTCGAGCCTGTCTTTATGAGTTCAGCTCGACGATATACCCAAATTTTACCTATTCCTCCAAGAACAAGGATGGAAGTAGCCTGAAATCTGATTCAGTTGTTACATAAGTAGATCGTCAAGGAGCAATGTAATGAGAACCGTTTTTGCCTGAACGAGCTTCGACGAAATTAGGTATTTGTACGTGCCTGAGACGTATAAAAATGGACATCTCCCAACGAAGCCACAGCACGTAAACTATCGGAAATAAGGTGCACGGAAATCCGCGATACTCGGGGAAATAGATGCAAGGATGACCTACAAGTAGATATGCAACGACGATGTGTGCGGCAAACCAGGATTGGCTATGCTGAATAGATCCAAGTTAGCAGGTTTCATAGAATTCATAGAACACGATAATGTGACTCACTACATCTCGCCAATCATGTGCTTCCAAGACTCAGACTATCGCCTAGGTCGCGAACCAGAACGGGACGAATATTTTGGCAAGAAGCGAACGAATAAATAAGCGCCAAGGCCGTTCTTAGGTATCTGGCGAAAAGTGAATGGGGCGAAGTCGACATCGACCTGGCAGCATGAGTGCACACCAATTCTCTCGAGTCCGACTTGAACGCAGCAAGTATCCACCTCCACAAACTCTTGGGGCGGTGGGAAGTATGATCGGGGGCTATACACACACTGAAACACATTTCGCGCCACAGAGAAGACAGCGACTTCCACGATTAGGATCAGGGTGTTCAACTCCAAATCCGTCAGGAAGCGTAGAGATTGGCTGCTGCATGGGCGGATTAACGGGGTCTCCATGTTTGGGCGGAAGGGAATGCTGTACCTACTGGAACCCCCCGACATCTTTACCAATCCCTACTGTCGTGCATGCAAGATTGTGTTCTTCGTACTTGCATCATTGTCAAACACCTGGTTCTACTTCCCCACTTGTGACAGTTTCCGGATGAGACAGGGCAACCGGCTGTTCGAAGAGTTGCGGATCTGGACGGGGGGAAAGGGAGCGCGCACGGAATGAGCTATGACGTGAATGAAAGAGAACGGAGATATAATATAACAATATAACAATCAATTCGGACAACTCCGCTACAATACAGCTAAGGTCATAACTGAAGAGCTAGACCTCGTTGACCGATCAAAACTCTGAACATGACCCCCTAAATGATAAGGTTAAATAAAGATGAAGGACCACGGGATGCAAAGATCTTACATCCTAAAATGGAAAAATATTGATCGAGCGCTGGTTGGTCACTTGCCAAAAAGTGAATTCCGCTGCGGGGAATCGAACCCCGATCTCATCGGTGAAAGCGATATATCCTAGCCGTTGGACTACAGCGGACATCCCTTTAAGATGGAGCTTGTTGATTCTGATCATTGTTTAGAAATTAAATTCAGCCATTCGACGTCAGCTGACAACTTCCGCACCTAAGGCCTACTTTTGAAGAGCTAAGCGCAATGGGATCGGCATCAGTCCCGGAGTCTCTGCCTCCCCACTATGTCCTTGTTTCTCAGGGTAGTCTCCCAGCGAGCACTACGGGAGTCGTGGGTGCGCCAAACACTCCGGCGCCTCGTTTGACGTTCCCCATTATACACTACCACTACGCTGATGATCCACCATTATCCTTAATGCCGTCCAAGGACCACGAGAATCAGCCATACATTATTCTAGACTGTGATCCCACATCCTGTCAACTGCCAGTTGTTCGAAGTGTGTCGGAAGGGTTAGCGGTAACAGGCATCAAAGTCACTGAGGCTCCGGGTGTAATAAAAGGCGTCGAAGTCGACAGGAACCCAAATATGTTCGTCATTGAGGCAGTCTCTACAAATTCTTCACATCGGTCAGTGGACTCTGGGATTTGCTCCGAGTTTCATGTGACCCCCCACTTTACAGTCCATCAAGCAATGCAGCGTCAGAAGCACAGAACGATTGGTTTCTAGACCCGTCTGGTGCCATTGCTCGATTTAAACAAAGGCGAGAGGCCACCACGATCTTCTGACGTACTTCCTGACATCGCTGCCAGAAATGCTTCATTGCGAGATGTGCTAGAGTATCCCAATCGCATGCCAGACCATCCATCTAAGGACGAACCACCACCCAGCAAGGAATTTAGCAAGGAGCTCACACCAGAAGTTACTATTCCGTCATCATTCTCTTCTCCAGAAACGATGAAGAACATGCCACTCGCCCCTTCATGATTCATGACATGTCCCGTCATATTTTAAGATAAACTACCATAAGTGGACAGCAAAAATTACTTGGAAGCCAATTCAACGAGTAAGTATGGGTGCGGGTTGTAGAATAATATATAGTTGTGCAATATCATTTCGCAAACGCCTTCGTGCGCTGTTCCATCCGTTTCTTTTTTATGATGCGGCCGACTGGAACGCGAGTTTTTGATGCGTTCTTGGGGTTGTGCCCCTCCAACGCCGACTCCGCATCACCATCCTCCCTGATGGCCATTCTACTGCTGTTGTGCTTCTTGCGCGGTGTTGGAGGTTTTCCGTCTTCGTCATCCCGACTTTTGCGCTTCCGAGATGATTTGACGGACGGTTCTGGGCCCTGTTATCGTACGTCAGCGAGAGTGAGACAGGGCATACATAGATAGAAGGATGCGAACCTCGGAGCCATCGGCACCCTTATCGGGTCTCTGTTTGGCCATTTCTTGCCGGTTTTGGCGCCGTCTCATTACAAGGATGTTTTCAATCGCGAATTCTATGTGAAGAGATCGCCCATCTTTGATTTTTGCCTCCTTGTCACCTCCGGGCCCGTCCATTTCCTCTAATCGCGATTTTAGACGGTTCAAACGTGTCTCCACCCCACTACTTCCTTCTTTCCCTCCCAAAGTACGGAGTGTCCCGAAGCGCCCTTCGCTAAGCGCCTGCAACTCATCTTTCCACCAGGTCCACATGAGTTTGTTTGCGGTTGGATTGTTGTTCGCCCACCGCAAAACTCGGAGAGCGTCAGCATGCGTTTCGAGCTCGATGAAGCCGTACCCTTTGCTTCGACCATTCCCAGTGAGAGGATCAACGCGGTTGGCATCACGAACAACTTTCGCTTGCTTAACCCCCATTGATTCCATGCCTTTCCATTTACGTTTTCTGGAGCCCTGCTCGCCGGCAGCATTGGCCGGAATTGCCACTTCGTCCTCTGTTAGTCCAGCACGATGTCCCTGCGAAGCTTCCTCGGAGAAGGCTTGCTTGGCATGAATCGCGAGCCGCTTGAGTCCTCGGTCTGTTACCCAGAGAGGAAGATTACGAATGCTGAGGCGTGTTCGACTTATGAATAGGGAAGGATTATTGCGCAACAGAGTCTTGCGCGCGGACCATGATTGATGACGTCGATTGAGTTCGGCCGTCGTAAGAGTAGTTGCAGAGGGCGTGGAAGGAAAGATGACTATGTGGTGGATGTTAGCTCGGGTTAAATATGGGCCTTCTGACAATGCTACCCACCACCCTCGCGTATCAGATACAGATTCCGTTTATCTTCCTTTTCTCGCGCACGCTCGCTCCGATCGCTAAACTTTTGAGCCTCTTCTCGCGTCACCGCACGCACGACATCCAGAGTGCGACCTTGAAGAACGAGAGGAGCGGCACGGGACGATGAGGGGTCCACAGTTAGAAGTGAGAAAGGATTCTTCTTTGTCAGCTCTGGATCCAGGTCTTCTCGCATTCGCTGTGCCTCTTCGAGGCACGCATTGGCGTCGGACAGATTCCGGAAACAGACAAATCCGGTCCCTCTGGACTTGCCACTTTCGCGATTCATAGTGACAACCGCGTACCGTATTGGCCCAAATTTCTGGAATCTGTCATATAACGCACACCAAACATGAGATTTTAAATGAGGATTCAGAAAAAACTTACACTTCCTTCAGGTCCTCACTTATGGCTTCGAATGGAAGATTCCTAACAAAAAGAACCGACCCTTCCTCAGGTGGGGGTGGGGGTGGTCGTGACCTTTCCTCTCCATCAACACTCATAGAATGATCATGAGCATTCCCTTCCGACATCTCGTCTGTGCCCAATTCGGTATCCCAATCTTCCGGAGCTTCTTCGTCTTCCTCCCCATCACTGTCCTCATCATCAATTCCCTCCTTTTGTGCCTGCTCCTCTACTATCTGCCGCCATCGATCTGCTCCCACTGCCCAATCTACCGCAACAACTCTCTCGTTCTTCCGACTGCCTTGCGGCTTCGACACATCCTTGTCTCCATGTTTATCTTCGGAAGCGGCTCTGTCATCCGCAAACCCGCCGTACATCGTTGTGCCATTTAATTTGGCAATAGCGTCCGTTGCGCCTTCTCTTGACAACAGCCCTACAACGGCGAAACCTCTGATGCGCCTCCTCTTTTTGGGAGAAGTGGCAGCATCATCATCTTTGTTGTGCTCGGACTTCAGACTGGGGATGCGGACGGAATGAACAGGGCCATAAGAGGAAAAATAAGCTTTCAGGTCAGCTTCAGTTATCTGTACACACCATTCGATGAGCGAAATGGAAGAGCAAGGTAAAAGGTGCTTACATCCCATGGCAGGTTTCGTACGATCAGTTCGCTAGTGCGACTGGGATTGCCCGACGATCTCTTTAGGGTTACAGACAGAGTAGATCCTTTATACACATGAGAATGAAGCTTTGAAAGAGTAGCCGTGGCAGCAGAGGGAGTATCAAATATGGCGGAGACTGAGACAGAATAAACGTTGAGTGATCTCAGACGGAGACGAAACAAGTCCATTCAGGCCTGACCTTTGGTGTTATCGCCATCAAGAGGCCATTCGATACTCTTAGCTCCATCGCACTTCCGTATCTTCTTCCATAATGTTGACTTCGTTAGCCCAGTCGACGGCAAATTGGTAATAATGAGGGTTCTGTTGGCTTCGGGGTCCTTTGTTATGGTGGATTTCGCGATGGGTTTCTTTGTCGTCTTCCGTCCCTCCGCCTTGTCCTCATTAGTAGGGGACTGACGGCCAATTCAGAGAGTGTAAAGGTACGACGAAATAGATGAACCATTTTACCTTCACCCCTGGCCAACCAACCCTTATTTTCCTCCCATCAACCATCAAAAATTCCTTCTTTTCCCCCTTTGCGCCGGGACCATATTTAGCAATTATGTTCCCTGCGTCTTCCCTCAAAGCAAATTTGACGAACCCAACCCCCTTAGACTTTGGTTGGCTCGAGGACGGTTCAGCACCAGATTTTTCAGAAAAGGCTTGCAGCTTCTCGAGGACAATGAAGCACGAACGAACGGGTGCCAAGTCATCAAACGCGGCTCGCAAGGATTCATCGGTAGTAGAATATGAAAGATTTGAAACAAAGACAGTTGACCTATCTCGACAAATGTGGCCTCGTGAGAAAGTAGGGGCATTCAGAGGGCGCACAGACACTTACCCGTGAAAAACGTCGCCTGTCGTGTCACCTTTTATTGTGTTTGTGGCCATGGTGGCTGGTGACGGCCTAGCGCTGAATGTAGCGGAGTCGGCCGATGCGCTAATTGCCGACCCCAAAAATGGCTACATACGAGTTCAGTTCGCTAGCTCTATTTCAATAGAGGCTGGTAACCTGCCTATTCGCTAGCTCCACGGATGTTTCCCCTCTTGTGCGCACCGTGTAACCATAGAGCTAGGGAAGCCGCGCTGCCACCAACAATGGGGCCCCGGAACAACGAGACAGAGTTCACACACACAGTAAGATGCGATCATTGGGAGCTGGTGTAATGCGATAGTCGGCACGCTGTAGTTACATCAGACCGGATGCGGATGGGGAGGCCTCCGAGGAAGCGCATGAACAACCTTCATAGCGGATTCATGCGCGCATGGACCCCATCGTACTTGCAGGCGTTTGACGACAGTAAATTCCGGGGGGTAAATAATACAAGTTGTGAGCGTAGGTATCAGATCAACAAACGAGGGGATACGAGCAGAAAGGGCATAATCTGCGATTGATGTGATAGTTTGCTGGAATGGGGCTATGGAAATCGAGTCAAAATGGAGTCATAGATGTGGCTCAATTCAATAACAATTCGGACAAGCGATAAAAATGTGGTGATGTGAGGATGGAAATGATACTTGGTGAGAAATTGACGCCACGGAGTCCTGCCGGTGGTTGGAAGGCGGAACGCAGGTGATACGGTAGGTGGTTTCGGTTAGGGTGATGAATGGGTGACAGGTGGAGGCAACCTCTCAGATGAGTAATGGGCATCCGATTCAGTATATGTTGGCAGGCCGATGCTGTGTCGCGAGTAGGCAGGTAGCTCTTCTTTTTCGTCAACCCAATTCCCTTCATCGTCCGTGCGTGGTCCCATCCTGCGACCTCTTTCATCGACATCAGCTGCTCGAGTAGGATAATGCCGGGGCTGTGTAGGGTCATACATGGTTGGGATTGGACTGAGCGTTGAGTGCAAAAGTTCTGGAGTGATGTGGAGCATGCCATTCCCAGGAGCCCATAGGTTGTGTTCAGATCCTGATCTTTCCCTGGGGTCAAGGGGCCGGGGATTACGCCCACGAGAAAATGATATGAAGTTCCTAAATCCCCTTGCGCGTGGGGATACTTTCAGGAAGCTGGAGGGACAAATGTTGTTAGACTGAGTATTGGAGATACTCTTTAACAGTCTCACTCACTGAACCAGCATTATCATACAGCTCGCTAAGACGGCTACACCCACAAAGATACCGACCAGTGCTTCCTAGGAAATCGACTGTCAGCAATGTCGCAAAATGAATGAAAGAATGAGTCCACCTGCGGCAACGGGATCCCTCCACTCCCACTCTTTTTGGGACTTGGGGAGAGAGTCGGACCGAGAGCAAAGGAAACTGTGCTTTCTTGCGCCATTACTGCATTCCCTCCGTCGAATAACGTTGAGTGTGCCGACGGAAGCAAAATTAAATTGGCGGGTGAGTATTCAGTCTCCCAACGATGCAGGTATTTTTTGATTACTTATAACCAGGGATCCGATGGGGGGTACAGGTGTTTAAGTGGGCGATTTCTGCCGCCGTTTGTAGCAAATACCCCTCACCACTACTTTTTTCCGCAGAAATGATCCTGACTCTATGGTGGATCCTCCAAGTCACCTCTGCATCGTTTCATAATTGGCATCGATCCCCGGCCATGCCCCTCACAATTTACACTAGCCACGCATATATAATACTTGGCCCTGCTTCAAAGTTGTTCCCGCCTACCTGGCTAACGTCCCTGCCAGTGGCCTTCCCTGACACTGATGACCCCTTCGGGTGCCAGTGTTTCTGCACTGAGTACATGGTTCTTGTTGACCCTTGCGCCCGTTGTCGGTGCCTCCAGATCTCCAGGTTCAGCGCAATCAAGTAGCTCGCCTTTCTCGTTCGGCGAACGCCTGGGTCTCGTTGTGAGTTAGTCGAACCTCACCGTCATCGTGGGCACCAACATTCTCCGTCAGTTCATTGCTGAAGCTTCTGCGTGCTCATGCCTCGCCGTGACATGTTTGCTCCTATATTTCGCTGTGCGCAGAAATCCCTCATTCTTTTCTCCCTCAGTCACAATATTACCTTTGCACAGTTCAATATTATCCACAATCGTCGCTCGGTGCAATCAACACGTCCGAAGCTAATTAACACCCATGTCGATATCTACTTTCTGAACGTGCTCGCATTTGACGTTCTCCAGTCAATTGGTGAGTTAGTATAATGCAGGCTTTCAGGCGTTGCAATCGATGTCTAGCTTCAGGTGGCATCATAAATGCGAAATGGGCGGCAGATGCCGCAATCTCCCCAGGTCCACTTTGCGATTCGCAAGGCATTCTGAAGAATGCTGGAGCTCTTGGCGGAGCTATGTTTATACTTGCGATCACCATCCACACTGCGGCTGCCTTGCTGTGGAAATGGAAGGTCCCTAAGACGCTTGCCATTCCTCTTGTCGTTACGTTAGCCATTTGGCTTTTCATCGCTCTCGGGATCGGTGTCTCTTGGGCGTTATATCGCCATCGACAGTATATCGATATCACCGGAATGTGGTGCTGGATCGGTTCCGACTTCAAAAACCAACGCCTCTTATTCGAATATGGTGTGTTGACCCGTACATCTTGCAGCCCCAATCTCACCGAGGAATCTTTTTAGCCTGGATGTGGATTACAGTCTTTTTCAACTTGTTGGTTTACATCCCCCTCTACTTTTCACTGCGTGGCAATCTCTCTGTCAGTGGTTTCCATGTGAAATGGACAAGTCTGTCGCCAGAGGATTCATGGCTATCTCATGCCAAGGCAGGTTACGTTCTTGCAGGATCAATGCTCTGGTGAGTATTTTCTGCAAGGAAGGATCACACTCTTTTTAATGTTTGGGCTATCGAAAGGTACCCTCTGGCATACACAATCACCGTCATTCCGTTCAGCATATGTCGTTGGCGTACATTCAATGGATATAGTGTCCCGTGGGCTGCCACCGTTGTTGCGGACATTCTATTTTGTTCGAGCGGACTCGTAAACTCCTTGTTGTATCCATTGACGAGGCCGTCGCTCCTACCTGCGGGACGTCATCATCGGTGCTCAGATAGTTTCACTTCGCCACCTCTCCGTTCCTCTAGCCTAACGAATAAGCCACGGCCCGGGGGTGTTTCGGGACCAGAACCCTCGTCATCACCTCCCTGCTCAGTCCGAGTTTCGGATCAATCGTTGTCATATAGTGCACTTGGTGTGGTAAATACCTCGTCCGGGGAACAAGACGTCATTGGTCCTGGACACCAGCCAATATGGGGTGGAATAGAGAATGGCTTCCGTGGATATCCCTCCAGATATGTCGGAGCATCGCGAAGGAGAATACATTTGAGCGATTCATCGTCGCCACCTCATTCGCGAGCTCCGCGTCCGCAATTAGCCGTCTTACCTCTTCAGGCCCTTGCTTTTCCGGCGCCGGCAGCTACTAGTCCACCAAGACGCGCATCAGCATCATACCCGTTCCCTTCACCCCCTACATTCCTTCACATAGGACGCCGCTCCTTGTGGAAGCGCAACCCCTACTGAGCCCAGAGGCTGCGATGTGGTTCCGGGGAAATGGATCGGGTTCAACCATTCTATGGAATTTTGTGATGTGTTTTCCACAAACGAGCGACTGCTGACAGCTCGCCCCCAGTGACACAGCTTGCCCGAATCGGTTCCCCCCTTTCTTATCCAGGCTTTTCCTCGCATTGTTATCATGGTCCAAGTGCCAGATAGCTTCGGTATCTGTATTCCATGAGCGGTTTGAGGACCTCCGCCACTCAATTTCTTATCCGTTGTTCCCCTAACGTGTAGCGGCCGGATGACCACTGAAATTAGGATCCCACACTTTCCTACATCCCCTCATTCTTATTTTACAATCTTCTTGCTTGTGCCGATCTGAGCGCACAAATATTCATCCAATACAATATTGCCATTGTGACGCAGACCCCTTGTGAACGCTAGTGTTGGCCCCCGTGATCTCCAGCCTCTTCTTGTAATCACGAACACAACAGCGTGTGTTTTGGATCGGCCCTTGAGATCTATTTGCATCCCTTTTAAAGGAGGAACAAACATGCAAAGAACCTTGGTCCGGCGCGGTCCCAAGGTTAACCTCTTCCACTCAGCCAGTTGACTTTCCTTGGTCAGCTTCGCTGGTGTGCCAATGCTTTATTCGAGCGCCCGTGTTTGTGTGGTCAGCATATGGTACTTGCTGACTCTTCCGCCCGTGATTGGCGCCTTGAACCCTACCGGAGCGTTGCAGCTGCAGGGCCCACCTTTGTCGTTCGGGGATCGCTTGGGTCTCATTGTGAGTTGGTCGATCGAATTTTACCGTCATCATCGTGGACATTAACACGCTCCGTTCCAGTTCATCGCTCAAGCTTCTGCGTGCTCGTGCATCGCGGTGACATGCTTGCTCTCATATTTCGCTGTGCGTAGAAAATGCCTCATCCACTTTTTCCCTCGCTCACACCATGTTCCGTGTAGTTCAATTCCATCCAAAGTCGTCACCTTGCGCGTTCAACCCGTCCAAAGCTCATTAGCACTCACGTCGACGTCTACTTTCTGAACGTACTCCTATTCGACCTTGTTCACTCAATCGGTGAGCTAGTTACGGTGCAAATTTTTTGCCACAATCGATTGACGTCTGGCTCCTTGGAGGTGGCATCATGAATGTGAGATGGGCATTATCTGCCGAAATCAACCGTGGATCCTTCTGCCATTTTCAGGGGATTCTGAAGAATATAGGGGCTCTTGGCGTAGCCATGTTTATACTTGCGATCACCATCCATACTGCGGCTGTCATGCTGTGGAGGTGGAAAGCCCCTAGGAAAGCCACGGCCGCCATTGTTCTCATGTTGACCATTTGGCTTTTCATCACTTTAGAGATCGGCCTCTCTTTTGCGTTGTATCATCGCCAACAATATATCGATATTTCAGGAATGTGGTGCTGGATTGGCCCCCACTTTAAAAACCAGCGCCTTTTGTTCGAATATGGTGCGTCAACTTGTAATTCTTTGCACATCTCACAGCTTAGAATTGAAACGTTCCCTCAGTCTGGATATGGATCACAGCCATTTTCAACCTGTTGATGTACATCCCTCTCTACTTCTCATTGCGTGGGAATCTCCATGTCAATGGTTTCCGTGTGAAATGGACAAGTCAATCATCAGCGGATACAGGACTAGTTTATGCTAGGACGAGCTATGCACGTGCGGGATCGATGCTTTGGTGAGCTTTTTTTTTGGAAAGAGGCTCAGCACTCTTTTAAATAGTTGGCTATCAAAATAGGTACCCTGTGGCATACACAGTAATTGTCCTCCCATTCAGCGTATGTCGTTGGCGTGCATTCAACAGATATCATGTCTCGTGGACTGCCACCGTTCTCGCAGACGTCCTGTTTTGTTCAAGTGGACTCGTTAACTCCTTGTTGTATCCATTAACGAGGCCGTCACTCCTACCAGCGGGACGTCACAATCGGCATTCAATGTCATCACCTCCCTATGGCCCCAGCATTCAAAGGAATTCAACACCCTTAAACTACCTGCCCAAGGGTCCAACACTGATGCCACCTGATTCCCCGAACCCCGTAGATGGTGGCCACATTGAGGTCTCCGTACTCCCTGACTTCCTGGCCCTGTCGCCTCAGTCTGATATCGCTCCGAGCTTAGAAAGCTGGCCATCATCTCCCTGCTCGCGCGGGCGTTCTAGTCAATCGTTGCTGGACGAAGCCCTTGGCACGACGGATACATTTTCTGAAGGACGAGACGGTTATGAGGCAACATGGGGTGGAACGGAGACTGGGCTCTCAAGCTCGCGTGCCAAAACATGCCAAAGAGGAATACGAGTTTCATCCTCTCCACCCGATCCACAAATGTCACATCCGCTCTCAGTCGTTGGCCTCCCTCGAACCCCTACCTTTCCGACGCCAGCAGCTGCTGCCAACTGGAACACACATCATCACCCCATCTTTCGTGCCCTCCACGTGCCGAGCCACCCCCGCAACCTTCAATCTAGAGCAATGCCCCATTCAACACACCCTTCCCACGAGAGCTCGTCTACTTCTCCGCCGAGCTCACAGCCTTCACCGAGATCGAGATGGAGGTCTCAAGGATCATGGCTGAATATGGAGCCGTAATGTGTGTTCGGCAATGGCCGGGCGCTGACAAGTGGACACAAGCCCTGTCCCTTTACCTTCTATTATTTCGTGCTGTCGGTGTCATGTAATTATAGCCGGGTAGTTTTGCGCATCATTGGCCGAGCTTGCGAGGCATTTGTTACTCGTAAGGGAATTGACGGACCTCCGCTCTTTTTCCCAGTCTTAACGTATTGTGACCGACTTTCATGAGATCCAACAACGGTCCTCGTCTGCTTCCACCCCCTGCTGGTTTCACAATCTTCTCGAATCAGGCTTTATATTGTAGTTTATCTGCCTTCACTAGACGAACAATTACATCACGATGTGACCTTTACATAAGAGGACCGTGCTTCGTGCGTAAGCCTCTCTGATCGGTCATGATTTGGTTATAATTGTTATGTAGGGACAACGTTAGGAAGGTGTACAAACAATCTTGTGCAACAGTGGCCGTTCATCATGTAGTAATATAATGACCGCAGGCGTGTGGGCTCGCCGGAACCAAAACTAAATTGAGAATATGGCCTCGGTGGACGCGCGAAGCACAACGTTGAGCGTCTACGGGCCAATATTCCCGTCGTTTAGGGTCCAATGCTCCGATTCAGTGGACATGCTGTATCTAGTTCGTCCAAGCACCGCGAAGCGCCCAGCCGGAAAAGGTGGACGGAAATCCAACTCCAGTGTTTATGTATTAGGCTGTGTCCGCTCCGGCGGCTCATCAACCCAATGCATGTTGCTTCCTACGTTTTTCCGGTCATACGACGTTAAGGCGGGGTGAAGGCAAAAATCGTTTTTTCTTTTTAAATTCGGTCTGCGGTGCAAGTCCTCTCCCAAGTGATCAGATTTCGCGCCTCTTGTCTAGGATCTAACGGTGGACACAGCCTTGCGTACAGTGCGGCGCTCGTTGCCTTAGATATCTATATCCCCTTTAAAAGGAAACAAACAGCCAGTTAAACTAATTCCCCGTATATAAGGTACATATAAAACACCAATGGTCCGCAGTCTCTCACCCAGCCGGATGACGCCCTCTGGACTTCTCCAATGTGCCGATGACTCCTTCGAGTGCTAGTGTTCTTGCCCTCAGCACATCCTTCCTGCTGACTCTTCCACCCATGGTTGGCGCCTTGGAGTCCCTCAATGCGGTACAACAGCCCGTACCTCCTTTGTCGTTCGGCGATCGCTTGGGTCTCATTGTGAGTCGGTCGAGCCTTATCGTCGCCATGGGTGCTAAAAAAACGCTTCGTCAGTTCATTGCTCAAGCCTCGTCATCCTCATGCCTCGCCGTGACATGCTTGGTCTCATATGTCGCTGTATGAATAAATCCTCCCCATCCCCTTGTTCCGGCTATATAAACTTCGTATAGTTCAACGCCATCCGCAACCGTCACCCTGCATATTCAACGCGCTGGAAGCTAATTAACACCCATGTCGATATCTACTTTCTCAACGTACTGGCATTCGACCTTATCCAGTCGATCGGTGAGTCAGAATGATGCAGGCTTTTCGCAATTATCAATTGTAAATTCATTCTCGGCATCCCCAAGGCGGCATCATAAACGTGAAATGGGCAGCAGATGCCGCCGTTTACCCAGGTTCCCTCTGCAACTGGCAGGGCATTCTGAAGAACGTTGGAGATGTTGGCGTGGCCATGTTCATACTCGCAATCACCATCCACACCGCAGCTGTCCTGCTGTGGAGATGGAAAGTCCCCCGAAGGTCTACCGTTCCTCTTGTTGTTATGTTAGCCATTTGGCTTTTCATCGCTCTGGAAAACGGCATCTCTTGGGCCCTATACCACCGCCGAGAATATATTACTGACACTGGGATGTGGTGTTGGATTGGCCCCAAGTACACAAGACAGCGCATTCTATTCGAGTATGGTACGTTGACTCATGCGTTCTGTGGCCCTGTCCACTGACCCATCCTCTTAGCCTGGATGTGGATTACGACATTCTTCACCTTGTTGGTATACGTCCCTCTCTACTTTTCATTGCGCGGCAATCTCTATGTCAGTGGTTTGCGTGTGATATGGACCAATAGTCGATCCTCAGCAGATCCATGGCAAACCAATGGCAGGAGGGCGGGACCGATGCTTTGGTAGGTGCTATTTGAATGGAGGGATAGTACACACTTTTTGATGTTTGGCTATTGGAAGGTACCCTTTGGCGTACACGATAACTGTCCTCCCAATTGCCATATGCCGTTGGCGTGCGTTCAATGGGCATGATGTCCCCTGGGCCGCCACCGTTGTTTCAGACGTTCTGTTTTGCTCAAGTGGACTCGTAAACTCTTTGCTGTATCCGTTGACAAGGCCGTCGCTCCTACCTGCTGGACGTTTCCGTCGGCGGTCGAGGAATTCAGCCTCACTGCCTTTCCACGATTTTAGCGTCAAGAATCCACCTACACCAAACCACCTGCGTCAGAATCTAGCGCTGGTGCTACCCGATTCCTCGAATCTTGAGGACGATGACTTTGTTGAAATTTCTGTACGCCCAACCCCCCCTGTCTTGATCCTATCACCCCAGGGCCCTTCGAGATTGGAACATCCATCATCTCCCTACTCGCCCGAACCCCCAGACCAACCGCTGGCAACCGAAGCGGCTGGCGCAGTGGATTCTTTGTTTGGAGAACAGGACACCCCTGGTCCCGGATACCAGACAACACGAGATGCAACAGAGAATGGGGCCCTTCTTGGAAGCCCTTCCAGATATACCAGACCGTACCCAGAGAGGATACGCGCAAGCAGCTCATCCTTATCATCCTATTCACAAACGCTACATCCCCCCCGGGTTGTCAACCTTCCTCATACCCCCACCTATCCAGCGCCAGTGGTTGCTAGTCCGACACATGCCTCACTACTATACTCATCCCCCATACATACCGAAACATCCCTGCAACCCACAATTTCGAGTGCTGGCCCGCTCAACACATCCTTCTCTCACAGAAGTACGTCACCTGTTGAGGCCAGGGGCTACGATCCAGCTTCAGGGCAACCCATTTCTCCGATGGGCCCAAGACCTCCACCTCGGCGGATAGGGTCTCAACGACCCTAGAGGTTTCCGGCCATTTTCCGCCAATAGGCGAGCACTGGCAGCTCATGTTAGGCTACATGGCCGGTCGGACGCAAATGCCCTCCATGTTCAGGTTCGCGCGCTCACGTCATGATATGGTCACTAGATACTTCGAGTCCCCATTTTCTTGACCTTTTCTTGTTCGCTGTCCTCTTCCCGTGCTGGGATCGAATGGTCACTTCCAAATTGCGATTCTCACCCTGTGCGATCATCCTGGTTGAGTTCGACTTTCTTGTATGTCTATGTATCCGTACAAAAATTCATCGTACAAGCATTGCTATCATGACGCTGCTGTGAAAGCTTGTCTAAGTTCCTCCCAGTCCGCGCTTTCTTCGCACATTTCTCGGAACGCGCCTCCTCTTGCAAACAATTCTTGGGGCGTATCGTACTGTAAAATTTCACCGTTTCCGAGGACGAGAACCCGGTCATAATCTATCGGAGATAGCGTTAGTTGTGTCAACTGGAATCATGTGGAAAGGTTACCACTCACCTATGATCGTCTTGAGACGATGAGCGATAGTGATGACCAATGAGTCAGCAAGTTCTTCTCTAATTGTGCGCTGTATCTTTTGGACGAAAATTGCGTCATGTGTACGTCGGGACGAGCTTCAGCAGGCTTACCTGATTGTCAGTGACAAGATCAATAGATGATGAAGCCTCGTCCAAGATAACGAAGGCACTGCGGCGAAGCATAGCGCGCGCAAGTGCTAACAACTGCCTCTGTCCAGCAGCAAAGCTAGATCCTCCTGAACTAACTTTCATATCCAGGCTTTTGACAACCCCGGCGTCTGCAGAACGTGGAGTTCCCGCCCTTATAGGAGTACCCAATTGGCATCTCTCCAACACATCCCAGCATTCTGCATCTGTATGTTCCGAAAATGGGTCAAGGTTTGAGCGCACAGTGCCCGAAAACAAAGCCACATCCTGCGAAACGATAGTCTACAGACGTGTCAGTACGGGGCCCCCATCCTCCAAAAATCCAAGACGCTACCAGCTTGTCCCTGAGGTCATCTAAGCCGACTTTGGAAATGTCGACGCCATCCAATCTAGTTGTAGAGTTGTAAGCACAAGATCGCAACCTTCTGCATCCACTTACATGATTCGACCTTCAGACGCTTCCAAAATACGAAGAAGCGAAAGAGCCAGGGTGCTCTACGCGATAATTCATCATATGCAAATTTTGGAACGAAACCTGATCATACCTTTCCAGACCCGGTCCGACCAACCTACATGACCAACTGCATCAGTGCTTCCGAGCATTAAAGGCTGGAGTCGAACTTACCACGCCAATCTTTTCATGCGAATGAATGGTAAAACTGACTCCCTTGAGAGCCGGCGGGAGATGTGGCGCATAGCGAATCACGAGATTCTCGAAGGTGATCCCACCATGCGAGGAAGGCCAGCGCGCCGGAGGAGGGGGTGAGCAGCGAGCAGGCGCTTCTTGATCCAACTCCAAATAATCTTTGATACGCTCCACGGCTATTTGCCTCATTCAGTACAAAACCCACATCGTGTGTGTGGCTAACAAACACGAATACTCACAATTGAAATCTAGCTCGGCTTGCGCAAGCACCCTAGTTGTAGGCATTAGAATTAACGACATTCCACTCCAGAACTTTTTATGAAACTGACTTCACAAGTTGCCTTGAAGCTTCAGCAAAAATGCCGGCCTGGATGATCACGATGGCTGCCAAACTCTCGTGTACACCGCTGACCAATGCGAACAATGTCGTGAGAAACACGACGAAAGACCCCAAAACGTCGTATCGCCATTTGATCCACATTTGAGCCAGCCAGTATACATGATCCATGGTTTGAAACTTGTCGACGCGTGAGTAGAACCGATTTTGGTATATCAGCTCAGTAGCATATGCCCTCACATGAGGAAGGCCATGTAAAAGTTCATCAAACCCTGCGAAAGCTGGCGAGAGACTGATGGATTCTAGTCGTCGGAGGTCCCTTGCCGCACGGACAAAAGGAGGCGCGATGCGAATATACAAAAAGGCGATGAACATGGCCAACAGTGTGAAACGCGGGACAATGATTACGATGATCCCAAAAGATATGATGAATTCCAGCGTTCCACGGAGAGCGTTCCGCGAGGACTCGTTCAGAGCGTTATCAATGGCGCCTACGTCCGCAACGAACCTATTGAGAATCCGTCCTATTGGAGTCTTGTCAAATATTCGAGTTGGAGCGCGCACTACCCGGTCCAGCATGGAGATGAAAAGCGATCGAGATGCTCGGAGTCCCGCCCAGTACCCAATAACGACGTTCAAAAGAACCGCCAGAGCCCCGGTAAGAGTGATCGTAAGATACAGAAGTAACCATGGCAAGGGGTCGCTCGAAGGAGACGGGAGGGTCGGAAGACCAAACCCTATCTGCTTTATGACGTAGTCCATCCTGTTCGTCGTGTCCCGGTAAGCACCCGCCCATTTGGCGATGTACAATTGTTCTGCGAGCCCAACTGCGCGTATAAATACCTAAATGGGTTGAGTGGAGCTTCGATGTGGAGAGAAATGGAACCAACCAGTAGTAAGAACGTCAGAACCCACGACAGCCAGCCTGCTGATCTAATGTACAACAGGTACGTGCGCACCGAGACTCTTCCCTCCGCACGTGTTTCCTCGTCGACGAGCGTTCCGGAGCCGAAGCTGACTTCGTTTTCATCTCCATCTACTGTCTCTGAGCTGTCATCCGCTACCAAAGAGGGGGGATCCTCGCGGGGAGTCACGCTTGGGTCATCTTCTTCCACAACGTCCAGAATACCCGACTTCCGGAGTTCCTCAACTGGACCCTGCTTAATAACCTGTCCACCCCCAAGTTCAACAAGGTATGAAGCAGCGGGAAGGCAAAGCGATACGTGGTGTGTGACAAGAATTATCGTTCGGCCGTGCGTGAGCTTTGCTCTGGGGTTAAGGCAATGATTGAAGAGGTGACGTGCAGTATGCATGTCTACTGCAGCTAGGCTGATCTTGTGGTCAGGATTCATGGAGAAGCACGAACCAGAGAACTCACGAGTCATCTAAGAGAACCACCTAGTTCCTCGTGTTAGTAAAATAGAATGGAAAAGAAAGGGACTATCGACCTTGCTTCTCGCATATATGGCCCGTGCCAGAGCAACCCTTGCCCTTTGACCTCCCGATAAGGACACGCCCTTCTCTCCAATCTCTGTATTCTCCGAAACATCAGTAGTAGCTCGAATTCGACCGCCTTGACACCCCCCACCTGTCTGATCCCCAGCATCAAGAATCCGTAAATCAGGTAGCAACGCGCAAGCTTCCAGGACTTCGTGATAACGGGTCATCTCGAACGGTTGATGATATACAATGTTGTCTCGTATGGTGGCGTTTTCAAGGAAAGGAAATTGACCAGCATAAGAGACGTTTCTGTTCCCTTTCATGAGGTGCAAAGTACCCGACACGCGATCCATCTCGCCAAGAAGCGCAGAAAGCAAGGACGATTTCCCAGAACCAGTGGGCCCAGTGACCAAGGAAAGCGTACCGGGGGGAAAATCCACAGAGATGTCACTCAGAATGAATTCTTTTGCGACAGAGACGGAGCGCGGTGAATCAGAAGTGTTGAAAGTGACCTGACCATCCTGACGTCCACCCACAGCATGCCAAGCGAACGTTCCATTTCTGATCCAAACTTTGGAAGCTTCCTTCAGGCTGTACGGCGTCTGACATTCCTCCCGCTTCAGCGTTGTGGCCCAATCTTCAACTTCCCCTTCTTGAAGATACGATTCAATCCGCTGCAGAGAAACGTACGCGTGTAAAAGCGCAAAAATCTGAGTTGGCAACTCCTCCATTGGCCCTTTCAACCGAGTGAATACCGCTATCGAGACAAACGCCTTTGACACAGTGAGGGGCTCCCCAGCAAGCATGGTGTATGAGTAGAATGCAGCGAGTATAACCGCACTCGGTAGCCAAGCCCTTGTAAGAAATACGTTAATCGAAAGATGAGTTAGAATTTCGAATCTCTAAATACCAGATGAAACTTTGATGCGAGGAGCAATACGTATCAGATTCAGAGCCTTCATCATACTCATTAGTGGTTGTTCATACCCTAGTATCGTCGAAACTATATTTTCTTTTACCCTCCATGAAAGCTCTATTTCTCGAGCAGCTTTGACTTTTTGCGTCCAATGTGATTCTGAAAGTTTGGGTTTGGTTATTCTGGGAACCTTTCTTGTGTAAAAAAAGAGATCGACGCCTACCCCATCCCGTGAACTTAAGGAAACGAATGGATTGGATGAGCTCATTGACAAGAGACATACGATAATCTCTTGCTTCCCAAGACGATCTCGTAATCTAGGGTCGGAATGGTCGCCTAAGTCACCAAGTTCCAAAGAAAAAAAGGGAATGCTGACCGCGATATTCCACTTTGCCAAAGGCCATGTGATAATGTATGCTAAAAGCACAACAAGGACACCCATAAAAGATGACCACCCCAAGACACTTTGAAAAATCAATTAGAGCATTCATGAGATGGCGTCTGATGAAGATTACCTGTAGAGAAAGATAAGAGCGATAGCAAGCCTCACAGGTGCAGTGAGGACAGAAGAAAATTCCCAGAAACGTTGGGCAACAGCATAAGAATCGCCTCTTGTGTTCCCCATCAGTATTCTGTGGTTGCCAACCTGTAAAAAATATATATATATATGATTCACTTACGACATCAAGTTTGTAATCCTCCCAATCCCGGTCGTCTGGCCCTCAGCTGCGCTCTTCTCTTCCAAGTGAGTTTCGTTACTTTCAACGTCTGATCCCACATCCATACCGTTCTCGCCGCTCTTGTTGCTCGCGCCCTCAGAGACTCTACCCCTCAAGTCTTTCCCCTTGAGCGCTTTCCAATGCAACAGACAGAACAATTGTCCTCTAGTCCGTTCATAAGCACGTCTGGAATGCCACTGACGGAACAGATCTGACTGAGCAGTTGACATGTGGACCAAAAATGTGATAAAGGCAAAGGTGTAAGCGTCGTAATGCTTATTTCCCGGCGAGTGGTCCTCAAGAGAAGCAAGTATCCTGCTGAGACAGTAGGCCGGCACAAAACCTAACAAAACAAAACCTTTTTGTGAGAAAAACTGTGTTTTTTGGGGGGTGTGTGTTGTTCCTACTGGTATCTCGTACCTGCTACGGAATACCACATCTTCAGAGCAACATCGATGATAAGATCTAACGAATTTGAGGACAAAAGAAACCAGAGGAGGCTTTGGGGATGATCCTTCTGAACCTCGAGGTATTTACCAAAGATATTGGCGTGCTTAAACGTAGGTGGGAGATCCCATACGTCTTCGATCTGCAAGGTACGTGTGGAAGCCAGCTGCAAAATAGGCTCCATGAAATCGAAAGTGATCCAATTCCACAGAGTCACAGAGTCTTCGGGAGACGACAGGTCGCTGGAAGGAATGCACTCCGCTTTCGACGCAAGAGCAACATTGGGAGCCGGTAAGATGTGTTGCATGGGGTATGTAGCAAGGATGGCAAGCATGATCAGCATGCTCGAGACGGAAATGGCGTAAATTGATATGAGAGCTGGGTGTGAAGGGGATGTGAAGGTGGATAATGATCGAAAGATGCCGAAGATGGAGGTTATCAAGTTGAGCAAGATGAAGCAAATCAACCAGTATGGCACCGTAGGCTTCCTTTGCACAAGAGACTTTGCAAATACATAAACCTGATAAGAAAATGCACGGAGTTGAAACATCTATGACGACTTCGTTATCGGAGAGCACACTTACCCAAGAAACACATCCTGCGATGAGAATGAAGATACACCTCGAACCTAGCCCCTCAGACAGAGCCAGCACGACCTGCCCGATAGACAAGACGAGCTGAAGTACGAAAGCAACGTTGATCGCTCTACGTTTCCATACGGAAGGCTCCAACCGTGGGACCGTAGCAAAGCCAAACTGTGCGAGATCATCGAGAGTTAGGAATTGACAGAATGGACGATGAAGGAAATTCGTAATTCTTGCAACGACTGAGACACGTGCGATTCCCACCAACGTGGCGGAGTCGAAAATTGCCATAAGTGAAACGTAGGCCAAAGAAAGAGCTGTAAAAATCGAGAATAGTGTGGCCGAGTTTGTGAAGGCCCCAGGGTCGTCCGCAGAACGTATAATTCGTAGCCCATCCTGTGGTACTCCAACACGAAATAATAATAACGTGGACCAATCCATGATCCCTTGGGGAGTTCGTGTTGTGGATTGCCTAATATGGTAATATGCCCGAACGATGTCTGGGGGGGGAGGGATGAACTGATGATTAGAAACTCATACGGCTTTTATGGTGCAATGAGGCTGTAACTACCACTGGCCGTATGGGGGGAGGCGCCGGCGTGTTTCAAATGTCTCTTCTTCTCCTGATAACTTCTTAATCCAATGGTGTTCCTTTCCTGCCTTAGGAAAATTCCGAATCGTGCCAAGCCCTGTGTTGTCCTCCTGGCGCCAGCAAGTGTTTGGGTTATTAACAATAGGCTACCTCTATCGAGTAAAAAACTTTGCAGACAATGGTGCTTTGAAGCTGGAAAGTTTTGGTGCAACTTCGCTTATTGTCTTTTTTCTTTTGTACCATTCGGCATGCATAGCTAGCTCGCGTATAGGGGTTCAAACCTCTGAAGTTCCTCTCCCTCAGAACTCCGAGGAGAGAGCTCATGGCTTCATTGCGCTTCACGTGTGTCTAACAACCTACGCACTTATTGGCTCAGTCTAACGCGCCCCCATAGCCTTTATATTATATTCTTTAAAAACAAGTAGAACGGTGCATAAGGACCCCCCCTACGGTTCATTATGTATCTACCGCAACATGACATTGTTGCGACTCGATTGTCCTCATGAGTGGACAAAAACTGCATATTAAACCCTAGTGTATATATGAGTTCGTTCACTGCCTTCCCCCCACCCACGCCCCCCGACGACATATCTTGAGCGCTCCAAAGCTATCCAGCTTGACTATAAAGTTGTCCATCCGGTATGCAATAGGAGTTGGGCGCTATTGTTTGAAATAGTTGCTCGTGCGCCTAAGTAGTACATCAATATGCAATCAACGCATCTGTGTAGCTCAGATGATTAAGTCCAGCTAGCGTGTAATATACTACGATAGGTATCCGACGTACGTACCCCTTTCCATGAGTAGGACTTACAGCCACGGGTTAATCAACGCACCCACTGCCCACTGGCGCGTGGAAGCCCACATGCACAACTCGTTCCAATTTCATTCGTCCTAACCAGTTCACTCTTCTATTTGAGGATAAAAAGTTCCTCCGAGGAAGCGCTGTACAGCCCATTGGGATGATCCAATGCGGCCGCTCGGGCTGCGTTGGATAAACAAGTGTTATGATGCATGGAACCCAACACTCGCATGCAGTTGCCTGCCACGTCGTGATTGTTATATATCAAGTCGACGTGCCAGCGTTGAACACGCACGGATACTTATTTACCCTCAGATTTTCAGTGTTTCCCTTTCTTGTTTCATTTGTTGATAAACGCTTGCGGCGCCGCTTATTTAATTATTTAATGGCCACTTTTCGTGTATTTTTTTCTTGCTCTCCTCAGTACGTTCACTTACCTTGAACTGGGATGAGATATCTTGTTAGCGGTGTCTTGCAATTCGGTTAGCCAAAAAACAAAAAACAAAAAACAAAAAAACAAGCGCTCATTCGTGGATCAAGATTGTGAGGGACATATATGATGAGCCGCCGAAGAGGTATCGGGAGATTACGTAGATAATCATGTGGAGGGGTTGTGTGGAGGATTCGTATAGTACTAGGTGCTGCGCGTGGAGGTATCATTTCCCGCTACTTCTGTCGGGTCTTGTCGGTCCCGAATTGAATGTGTTTGTTCGCAAGGTCCTCTATTACATATTGCCGATTCGCTAAAATCTAGGGTCCTCAGATTCTTCGGACGTGATACTGGATTGCGCTTTGGCCTCCCGTGCCTTCTCTACTGAGTTATTGTCCGGCACGCCTTCTCCTCAATCTCGTATTCTGTCTACCTTTTTTGTTCCTCAGTTTTTGTCGATTTTACTACCCCCATCGGGCGGCAAGTATTCGGGCTTACTAAAGGAGAAGGTGTTGTGACCTTCGGCGTTTAATTTCCTTTGGATCCCCGCATACTGTATTCGGCGCCATTTCTCTTCCACTACGTTTCAGACCTAAGCGATTTCTCATCGTGTTTAGGTAATTCAATCCCTAGCCCCTTGAAGTGAACACCGAGTAATAGCCGTCAGCCGCGTTCATCGTCGAAGGGGGCTTGTCCTGAGGGCTTCATATGTCGACTTCTCAGGCTCGCGCCTTCTTCCGTTTTCCGTTCGTATGCTGTTGTTCTGTCATACTCTGTCCCTGTCTTCATGCAAACTCTTTCCATGTATGCGTTGTGTCACCTTGCAACGTCGAAAACTAATTTCTTCTTCCAACAAGCGCCGAGGCCAGAAGATCAGTTGGCGGGTTCCGCCGCATCCAGGCGGCGTCCACCAGTTATGTGCGCTGTGCAGCATGTACATCAGTCATACTTCTCAGTTCCCTCTACACTCTGACTGAACCGCTGAGAAGCGGGTTGCTTGATTTGGAACGCCAAAAAATCATAGGCATGCATGTCATATACCTTGCATGCTCAGCTGGCGCCCATTCGAAAGATCAATAGTCGCGTTGAACTGCATCCCGGGGCTTGTCGATGCGTGATCGTCGCCGTGCATACATACATACCGTGCCATAGTCTGAAGGGCTCACTGCCAATTATAAGCGGCAGGATGATTCATCTTGTTATTTTGAAAATTGGCGTATTCTGACACCACCACTGCCTTAGGGTGCTCGATTCATCATGAGAAGATTTCCCGCCTAAATTTGTGGGGGGTCCCAGGTCATATATATAGTCAAAATGCATAATTCGTAGTTAAATCATCTTGGCCAGGGGCGGACAAATCCAGCAAACTTTGGACTGCTGGGTTTTATGGTATGTAATAACCGCCACTCGCACTCTCTTGTTCACCAACCAAACTGTACGTCCTCGTTCGGTTCTCTTCTACATATTTGGTGTGGCTTTATTCCCAGGAATCTCTTCATCATCTATTTTCTCGGAGCATCGCCCTTAATTTTATTCAGCTTCGATCTTGTGAATCTACGTTGTCTGGAATTTCCCCTTTTCCCTTTATCCTATCCAAATGGGTCCAGACATAGTCCAATTCTGCAGCGGGAACTTCCCCCCTATCGCTTCGCGCGTGGCAGCCAAGTTTGGGGTACATATTTGGTTCACCCCAGCTGAACCGCCAAATTGCGGTGCAAGGGAATTATTCAAGTGCGGAAGGAATGGCTGTAGGGAATGAAATTTACAGGATCCGAACCGATGATCATTTACAGCTGGCGTCAAAACAAAAACAAAACAAAAGCCGCACCCCTCATTTGGACGAATGGCCACCATTAAATAGTCAATTAGCAAGACCTAAATCGGCCACGCAGTTTTTCTTTTCTTTTTTTTTTTGGACGCTTGCTGTAAGCAGGGCTATGTGGCCTTTATATAATTGTGGTACAGTGCGGCTCTAGCTGTTCATCGGATAATAACATAAGGAAAGGCGCCAGGGCTATGACAAGGTCTGGGCAGAGGCGAACTCGCGCCCAGCCCCCTGTTTGCTGTTTGTCCTCCTGGTGTTAGCAAATGGAACTGGGTATGATCCCGAGTAGAAGGGTTCCTTCTGTTTATTATCTGTATCATGCATAACGATAGCAATCTTTCACGCTAAGTTCAACTACCGCGAACACATCCCTCTACCCATGTATGCATGGTTAATTTACGAGCTGTCCACCGGCATGCTTGTTGAGCGTCCTGCAGCATTCGCGTATTGCGTTTGCGAGTACATTCGTTGGTTGGTACGTACGCATGTCCCGTATCCGGTTGGTATCGAGTCCGCTGTCGGTCGCTTTGAATTTTGAGGTGGAGAACCTCCCCTGATGTCAACGTTTCATACCGCGAGTCTGCACCATAGAAACTGTGGTACGTTGCCTGAGATTAGATGATGAAATACATTCTATCGAGCACTACCGAACACCTCTGCCCTACTATCTACAGGCTTAATTAAGGATTGAAAGTAGATGCATGAGCAGCTTAGCCCAGCCAAGCCTCTTTTGGTATCGAACCTTTATATGCTCACGAGGTGCAGCCAAGAGGTTCGCTGCGCTCGATCGCGTCTGCACGGGTTCCACCCCGAAAAACCGGGCGCCGGGATGATTGTGATGAACACGGGGGTACGAGTCAAGCGAAGAAGCACGCACGGGAAGATGATAAAGCGGAAAGGCGTCACGGAATGCTTTGCCTTTCCTTGATCAACGCGCGCTCATTGTGACCAGCTGTTATAACAGGAATCACTTGCTGCTGTCCCTTCCGACCTGCAGAAGCATCTTTTGATCCTTTAGGATCCAGCAGAACGAATCACATACGATAGCGAACTATGACGACGGTGTTGCAGATGACTGGGAATGATCGACAATGGCTGTTGTACATCCCAGCATTTGATACGATACACAACATATGGAAAGCCAGCTTGGGTCTCGCAGCACGGTCTTGACCCGTATCAATCAACGAGGAATTCCGACCAAAGGCTTTTAGCCAGGAAACGGAACAACGTATAGTGCTTCAAAGCCTCCAGCCTGTAGTCAGGCCTCTCCATCCCTTCGCTTGACCGTCTTCCGTCGCCAACAACTTCACATTTCCTAACTTCAGTGATGTGTTCAGGGTATTCGCCTCTCGCCACAGCCGTACTGAGCTGCTGCGTCACAGGGACAACGTAAAAGATTGGTCGTGTGCCAACCATCGTGATGCAAGGAATCGACATGCTGTCCTTCCTCTCCAGACCAAGCCGAGCTCTGTTGCGATTATTCATCTGAAAGGCTGCAATAGCCTCTGATATGACCCGGGGCTCCGGATCTTTGGCACTCAGTTCAGTCTTGCCTTCCTGTACGACAAGAAGAATGGTTGACGCGTGATGGAGAAGGCAGACACCGGTTTGGACCGTTCGCGTGGGATCTCCACAGATAAACAAAGGTACGGCGTAGCGGGACCTCAGGACGAGGCCACGTTCTTCGAAACCTAGCATGCGCAGTAATTCCCTAGCAAAATCGTCAATCGCAGACTCTTGACCTATTATTTACGCGGAAGGCGCAAACGTGAACCGGATCGGACACTGCAAAAGTGGACAGACAAGTGACGTACCTGCATTGGCCCCTGTGACGAGATCGAGATACATCAATAAACGATGGGTATTGTCGTTCGCAACTTCGCTACTGACGTCAGCATTCACGAATTCAGGGTCAATATTGTCTTCAAGAGTGGCGGGAAGATCTCGGCCAAAGAAATTCTTGGCCGATTGGTTTCGAATGACGATGTTGTAAGCCTCTAGCTCGTTGGAAGTCCAGTCGCTACCGGACTTTGCTGACCGAATGATGTGGGACATAGTTCCGTGGTGGCGTAGCAGTGGGGAGAATGCAGCTGCAGCGGTGATAACGTTATGCTCTATTCCAATCGAGGCTGGTAACGCAAGCTACGCACTCAAAATCAAGTAGCACACGTGACTGAGCCTGGGTTGGCACTTTCCGCCAGACATACAAGCGTAGCGGAGTTGGCCGAATTTATACCCAGGCCGATTAGTCATCTACATATTCGTCTATCCGCTAAATTATTCTGGCAATATAAAATCTCGACGCTGGAATGATGCCATCTTCTATGGATATTCCTGACACATGAAATGAGCTTTTCGCGCTTAAGCATCGGCAGTTTCCATATATATATATATGTAGTTGACATATTTAGACAAGGATCATATGACGTCTACATATACAATATAATTTCATTTCATCATTCGGGCAGTTCTCACACTGCACTGCACATGCTTGCCAGACTCCATGGACGCCAAAACCAGGCAGCGTGGGCAATGTAAATACCACCTTGATCACGGGTTGTGAGCAAGCGCTTCTTGATCTAGCTCTAGATAATCCTTGATGCGCTCCACAGCTGTTTGGCCATTCAGTGCAACCCACACGTGTGCGACTAACAAATACTGATACTCACAATTGAAGTCCACCTCGGCTCGTGCGAGTACCCTGGTTGTAGGAATTAGAATTAATGGCATTCCACTCCATGAACTGTATGGACTAACTCCACAAGCTCCATTGAAGCCTCAGCAAAAAGGATTGCCTGGTGGTTCACGATGGCTACCGAACCTTCGTGTAGTCCACTGATCAGTGCCAACAGCGTCGCAAGAAGCACGACGAAAGACCCCAAAACATCGTATCTCCATTTGAGCCACATTTGAGCCAGCCAGTATACATGATCCATGGTTTGAAACTTGTCGACGCGTGAGTAGAACCGATTTTGGTATATCAGCTCAGTAGCATATGCCCTCACATGAGGAAGGCCGTGTAAAAGTTCATCAAACCCTGCAAAAACTGGTGAGAGGCTGATGGATTTTAGTCGTCGGAGGTCCCTTGCCGCACGGACAAAAGGAGGCGCGATGCGAATATACAAGAAGGCGATGAACATGGCCAACAGTGTGAAACGCGGGACACTGAATACCATAATCAAAAAAGATATGATGAATACCAGCGTTCCACGGAGAGCGTTTCGCGAGGACTCGTTCAGAGCGTCGTCAACGGTGCCTACGTCCGCAACGAACCTATTGAGGATCCGCCCTATTGGAGTCTTGTCAAATGTTCGAGTTGGAGCGCGCACAACCCCGTCCAGCATGGAGATGAAGAGCGATCGAGATGCTTGGAGCCCCCCCCAGTACCCAATAACAATGTTCGAAAGAACCGCCAGAGCCCCGGCAAGAGTGATCGTAAGATACAGAAGTAACCATGGTAAGGGGTTGCTCGAAGGAGACGGGAGGGTCAGAAGACCAAACCCTATCTGCTTGATGACGTAGTCCAGCCTGTCCGTTGTGTCCCGATAAGCGTCCGCCCATTTGGCGATGTATAATTGTTCTGCAAACCCAACTGCGCGTATAAATGCCTAAATGGTTTCAGTGGAGCCTCAATGTAGGAAAAAATGCAACCAACCACTAGTAAGAACGTAAGAGCCCACGACAGCCAGCCTGCTGATCTAATGTACAACAGATATGTCTGCGTCGAAACTCTTCCCTCCGCATGCGTTTCCTCGTCGACGAGCGTTCCGGAGCCGAAGCTGACCTCGTTTTCACCTCCATCTACTGTCTCCGAGCTGTCATCCGCTACCAAAGAGGGGGGATCCTCGCGGGGAGTCACGCTTGGATCATCTTCTTCCACGACGTCCAGAATACCCGACTGCCGGAGTTCCTCAACTGGGCCCTGCTTAATAACCTGACCACCCCCAAGTTCAATAAGGTATGAAGCAGCGGGAAGGCAAAGCGATACGTGGTGTGTGACAAGAATTATTGTTCGGCCGTGCGTGAGCTTGGCACTGGGGTTAAGGCAATGATTGAAGAGGTGACGTGCAGTATGCATGTCTACTGCAGCTAGGCTGGTCTTTGGGTCAGGACTCATGGAGAAGCACGAATCAGAGAACTCACGGGTCATCTAAGAGAACCACCTAGCTCCTCGTGTTAGTAAAATAGAACAGAACAGAAGGGACTATCGACCTTGCTTGGCGCGTATATGGCGCGTGCCAAAGCAACCCTTGCCCTCTGACTTCCCGATAAGGACACGCCCTTCTCTCCAATCTCTGTATTCTCCGAAAAATTAGTAGTAGCTCGGATTCGTCCGCCTAGACCCACCTGTCTGGTCCTGAGCATCAAGAATCCGTAAATCAGGTAGCAACGCGCAAGCTTCCAGGACTTCGTTATAACGGGTCACCTCGAATGGTTGATGATATACAATGGTGTCTCGTATGGTGGCATTTTCAAGGAAAGGAAATTGACCAGCATAAGAGACGTTTCTATTCCCTTTCATGAGGTGCAAAGTGCCCGACATACGATCCATCTCGCCAAGAAGCGCAGAAAGCAAGGACGATTTCCCAGAACCAGTGGGCCCAGTGACCAAGGAAAGTGTACCAGGGGGAAATCCACAGAGATGTCGCTCAGAATGAATGAATCAGGGGTGTTGAAAGTTACTTGACCATCCTGACGTCCACCAGCATGCCAACCGAATGTTCCATTTCTAATCCAAGCTTTGGAAGCTTCCATCTGGCTGTACGATGTCTGGCACTCCTCGCGCTTCAGCGTTGTGGCCCAGTCTTCAACTTCCCCTTCTTGAAGATACGATTCAATTCGCCGCAGAGAGACAGACGCTTCCAAAAGCGCGAAAATCTGACTTCGCAGCTCCTCCATTGGCCATCGCAACCGAGAAAGTAGCGATATCGAGACAAAGGCCTTTGACACAGTGAGGGGCTCCCTAGCAAGCATGGTGTACGAGTAGAATGCAGCGAGTGCAGCCGCACTCGGTAGCCAAGCCCTTGAAAGAAATATGTCAATTGAAAGATTAGATAGAATTCCGATTTCCTAGATACCAGATGAAACTTCGATGCGAGGAGCAATATGTATCAGATTCAGAGACTTCATACTCATTAGTGGTTGTTCGCACCGTGATATGGTTGAAACTATATATTCTTTTACTCTCCATGACAGCTCTATTTCTCGAGCATCTTTGATTTTTTGCGTCCAGTGTGATTCTGAAAGTTGGATTGGTTATTCTGGGACCCTCCTAGTAAAGAGATCGATACATACCCCCTCCCGTGAACTTAAGGGAACGAATAGATTGGATGAGCTCATTGACAAGAGACATGCGATAATCTCTTGCTTCCCAGGATGATCTCGTAATCTAGCGTTGGAGTGGTCGCCTAAGTCACGGAGTCTCAAGAGCGGTGCAAAGGGAGTGCTGACCGCGATATTCCACTTTGCCAGAGGCCACATGATAATGTATGCTAAAAGCACAACAAGGACACCCATAAAAGATGACCATCCTAGTTCCCTTCAAAAATCAATTAGAGCATTCATGGGGCTGATGACATGCCGTCGGACGAAAATTACCTGTAGAGAAACCCAAAAGCGATAGCAAGGCTCACAAGTGCAGCGAGGACGGAAGAGAATCCCCAGAAACGTTGGGCGACAGCTTCAGAATCACCTCTTGTGTTCCCATCAGTATTCTGCGGTGCCACCTTAAATAATGATTCACTTACGAGATTAAGTTTGTAATCCTCCCAATTCTGGTACTCTGACTCTCAGCTGCACTGTTCTCTCCCAAGTGAGTTCTGTCACCCTCAACGTCTGATCCCACGTCAACACCGTTCTCGCCGCTCTCAAAGATTATCCCCCTTGAATGATTTCCCTTGAGCGCTTTCCAATGCAACATACAGAACAACAGGCCTCTAGTCCGCTCATAAGCACGTCTGGAGTGCCACTTACGGAACAGCTCTGACTGAGCAGATGACATATGCACCAAAAATGTGATAAAGGCAAACTTGTAAGCATCGTAGTGCTTATTTCCCGGCGAGTGGTCCTCAAGAGAACCAAGTATCCTGCTGAGACAGTAAGCCGGCACAAAACCTACAAAACCTTGTGAAAAGCTGTGTCTGGGGTTGTTCCTACGGCGTCTCGTACCTGCCACGGAATTCCACAGCTTCAGAACAACATCGATGAAAAGATCTAACGAATTTGAGGACAAAAGAGACCAGAGAAGGCTTTTGGGATGCTCCTTCTGAACCTCGAGGTATTTACCAAAGATATTGGCGTGCTTAAACGTGGGTGGGAGGTCCCATACGTCTTCACTTCGCAAGGTACGTTTGGAAGCCAGCTGAAAAATGGGCTCCATGAAATTGAAAGTGATCCAATTCCACAAAGTTACGGAGTCTTCGGGGGACGACAGTTTGCTGGAAGGAATGCCCCCCGCAAGCGCAACATTGGGAGCTGCCAAGATGTGTTGCATGGGGTATGTAGCAAGGATAGCAAGCATGATTAGCATGCTTGAGACGGAAATGGCGTAAATCGATATGAGGGCTGGGTGTGGAGGGTAGCTGGACAATGATTCAAAGATGCCGAAGACGGAGGCTATCAAGTTTAGTAGGATGAAGCAAACCAGCCAGTAAGGCACCGTGGGCTTCCTTCGCACAAGAGACCTGGCAAATGCATAAACCTATAAGAAATGCACGGAGTGAAACATTTATGACGACTCGCTATCGGAGCACACTTACCCAAGAAACACATCCTGCAATGAGAACCATGATACGACTCAAGCCTAACCCTTCAGACAGAGCCGATACAACCTGAACAATAGACAAGAGTAGCTGAAGTACGAAGGCAACGTCGATCGCCCTGCATTTCCATGCGGAAGGCTCCAGCCGCGGGGCCGTGGCACGGCCAAACTTCTCAGGCTGTACGAGATCATCAAGTGTTAAGAACTGACAGAATAGACGACGAAGGTAATTCGTAATTCCTGCGACGACTGAGACACGCCCAATTCCCACCACCGTGGCTGAGTCGAGAATCGCCATAAGTGAAACATATGACAAGGAAAGAACAGTAAAAAATGAGAACAGTGTGACCGAGTTTATGAGAGTCCCAGGATCGTCCATAGAATGTATAGTCCATTGTTTATCTTGGGATGCTCCAACGCGCGATAAAAGGGTGGACCGATCCATGGATCCTCGTCTTGTATTTATGGTAATAAGGCCGAAGGTGAACTGATGATTAGAGACTATCAAGAAACTATACGGCTTTTATGGTGCAATGAGGCTGTAACTACCTCTGGGGAATGACATAAAGCAAAGCGCTGGGGCGATGAACAGATGGCGATTTCTCTCCTTTGAGAGGTGCTTTTGTCTTCCTGGTGGATCTGGGTACGCAAGGATCCCGCAGTTCATCATTGACACTGCAACTCGACTCCTGGGTGCTAAGCGGACAGAAACAGCCCACAAGTGCACGGGGTAGGCGGGTCACCAGCCTTTATTTAACGGGAATAGAATGGAGTTCACATCCCCCTCCTAAATAAAGTAAAAAGAACAAAAGACTTCGTTGGCATGGAAGTCAAACTTGTCTACAGACGATGTGATATGCACATAATCGCCGATCGGATCACTTTCCCTTTCCTCATTTCACTGTGTCCGGACTACAGCCGTTTTCAAAAAGACCCACCGGTTCCAATCTAGCGAAAGGGGTCTGGGTGCAGCGCCTCTCTACCAAATTTGAGCCGTGGCGTCAGGCGATTTACCCAAATAGGGAGATCCCTCGCGATGTCGTCAACTACATAAGTAACTTTTTTTGGTAGATGACTGTTCTACCCGCCTATGAAATCGAAACCGGCAGATTCATTTGAAGCCGGCTGTAGGGCGAGGCTTTGAATGTCTTAACTCCCCTGTTAACTGATACCTACTGTATCCAAACGTTTCATATGCAATCTCGACTGAGGGGACTAACGGGAGGAAAGAGACTATCGTGGTCGAGCCAATCCCCCTTACCAAACATGCGAATCATCAAGGCGAAATTCGGCTAACTCCGCTACAATACAGCTCAAGCATTCAGCACAAAAGCAAACGGAGCCTGTGCAAATCCTTAGCTTTACATAAGATGTAAACTGATGGGACCTTGCAATTTAGGCTCGTACCGAGCGACTACCTCGGCTCCCGGAGTGCGCAAGCGATGTCCTTTCGTTTCCAGCCTGAAAGGCTATTTATATTAAACAACAAATGGATACAAAGACGCTAGCGTTTACATTCTACACAAAAAATCGACCAAGCAACGACGAATAACTCCCATCTCGCTAGGACAAACACATTACTGGAACAATTTGACGCTTACAACTTCCCAATCTGCATGACCATGAATAAGAACGGGTTAGACGGGGGAACCTCCAATTGGTGCTCACATGCATCGGCGAAAGCGGCGCCATTGTTCTGAACAAAGGCTGTACAGGTCGAAACTCCAGTTGACGTTGCACAGCTCGCACCTTGCCCGGCCGAGTTCGCTAAATTCCAAGCTCCATTGCTCCCCGCCCAGGTACCGCTGCAAAAAAGGAGCTCATCAGTGCCTAGCAATAGCCGGTCGGTAACTAAAACGCACCAAAGCGTGGTGTCAAAGATGATTGTTTGATCCACGAAGAACTGATAAGGGTTGCAAGCAGATGCTGGGAAGCGCGCGACCGGTGTCCCCCAGGTATTGGGAAGCGGTGCATCAATCTTGATATCATTTGGTATAGATGCACGAGGGAACCAAAACACACTGAGACCAGTGGTGTCCCAAAGAACTAGGAAACTCCGGTTGGAATGCGTTCGAGAAACAGAAAAAAGGTGTTAGACCCACGAGCATATACTCCGCCATTAACACTGTTAAAAGCTGAGCCATAGCTGTTAGGGGTTGTGACTCGTTCTCCACAGCCCTAATGAAGGAGCAGGAATGTGGGTTTGGTGCAAAAAAAAGTCGGTCACAATAAACCACCTTACCGTATTAGCGCCCCCAGTGGCTGAACATGAATTCCCATTTACAGATACGCCTGTGGAGCCGGTATTGTCTGCGACGTTACACCCATTGTCGGTGTGCAGTGACACCTGAAAATGCGCCAATCAACCAATGCCTTCCATGCCCAAGTGGTTGCAAGAACGAACCAGGTTCTGCGTGGAGTCATGAACACCTTCAAGGATGTCAATCTCACCAGTGTAGGGCCAATGCGGTCCATTCATCCAGAATGCACTGAGGGGCATCGGTCAGGGGAACCAATGAGAATAATTGGACTCACGGCCATGTGCCACACCCATGGGGCATATGAACGGCGTCCACTAAATACCACCTGAAAAAAATGTTATTTTAGAGATAAATGGCACTCACGCATCAGGAGACCACCGTTGAAATGTATCTGAGACTGAATACGGATACTGTTGCGGTTCCCTGATACAACTGAGAAATACCGAGATGAGAGCCTAGGGGCTGTAGCAACAGAACATGCTTACCGGGAGTTGTGTCGATCTTCATTATGGCATGTCCTGCGCTATTGATAGACACAAGACCGGTGCTGAACTGAAATTGGGCGTGATCACGGTTCAGCAAGTATCTTATCCGAGTCCGGCAACCCTCACGCACAGCGGTATCATGATCAAGGTAGTTGACAATCCCCTGGGTAGGGTCATTGTTGGAATAGAAGTTCCATCCGTTGAAGAAAGAGCTGCCGTTCTAAGCAGAGGGTCAAAAAAGCATCCACATTGTGAATCTGTCAACGCACATAAAACTGCTTTAAAGTAAAAGCGGATGAAGGCTGAGGCATGGAGGACGAGGTAGCGGGAGAGGCTGAAGAGGAGGTCCTAGATGCAGAGGTTGTGCTCTGTGCAGGCGATTCTGTTGAGGAAGACAACACCGTTTGAGAGGTAGTTGATGGGAACATTATTGACGTTGAAGAACGAGTAGTACTTGGGATTGCATAGGACGTACTCGTAGACACTTTGGTCGGTGAAGGACTGGACGTAGAGTTATGGGTGTGGAGGAGGCGAAGCTGGCACTTTTCTGTGGTGCTTGCGCGCCTTAAACGGTGGCGTTGTGGCGGTCGAGCGAGTGCAGAGTCCTTGAACGTCTCCCATGATGTGCGGAATTCACGCGAAACGAGGCTTCCAAGGCTTCCGGGCGTACCAAAATCGAAGAAGGCCAAGGAAGAAGGAATGCATAGAAGAAAGCCAGCAAGTATGGAGCTACGCCTCATGTTGCGATGGAGGAGATTGGGGGAAAGATGCAAAATTGAAGGGTGAAAATGCTTCCTGAGCACGTTCGAGAACGCAGAAACGGGTGCCGAAGGTGGCAAGAAGCCCAGCGGTGACAGGAAATCGAGCGGCCTACAACGCAGAACAAAAAAAAAATGTCACAAACGTATGCAGGTGTGCTCTGGGAGAGAAAGAGCTGTCGTGCTCACCACCGAAAGAAAATAAGGAAAGAATCTTCAAAGTCTCGTAGACTAGCTGCAGAGACTTTGGGAATCGATCGTTAAGCCTAGTTGTGAGACTGCGGGTCCACCTACACGTGCTCAGATATATGCTACTGCCAAATTAAGAAACGCAATCTCATCAACTGACTTTCTGAGTAGGAAAAGTGACAAGATTTCTGCGTAAGGATGCTAAAACCAAGCAGTGGAACCCTGCGACTTTGTCGAGACTAGGGGAAATAATTTACTTTGCCGTCTGCCGGGAGTTCCGCCTCTAGCAGTCGTGGTGTGTTTGTGTTCCCGGTTCGGCCGTCGTCTCGTGGCGCAACCTCAGATCTGTGTAAGTGTATTGTGGAGAATTTGATCACTGAGCCATTTCCTTTTACAGTAGCCTACATAGCCGGGAATCATCGGCGCCATAACAGTTGACGCACGGTAAAGCACCCAACCCCCAACCTAGCCTAGCACAATGGTATGCGCCTAAGCCCTCAATCGAAAAGGCAGGTGCCTGGACTTGAAAGTCTGTCTAGCCTTTCGCCTGGCACGTGCCTTCAAAGCAGGGCTCGTGGAGGTAGACTGAGGGTTTGGTCGACAGGCCAGATCGCTCAGAAGATGGCTGGGGCTCGCATATCGTTTTGAGGCACCCTCTGAAGCCTTCATGGATATGTGCAGGTGCTTTCAGGCAGCCAATATGTGTGACGTCCGGGTTGACACTCACAACTAGGCTGGATTATTATGCACAACCACATATACGGTGTATTGTTTTCACATTGATCAGCACGGCTTACTGTTGAGTCCGCTCGGCAGACATATATCGTTTTGTCAACAGGACTGTTGACTGTCGTACGTCAATCTCTTGCATTCGGGGGCTCCCTGGAATTGTACGGCTATCGGATACTTTAACCCAGCATCCTGAAGGCATCATCGATTCGCCATCCTGGATTCAGCATTGTTGTGCATCTTAACGCCCTACGGCATGCCTTTCTGAATGGGGTCCGAACATTTCTGTATCCCCCTTATTTCGCAATACTTTGATAGGAGCTATTCGATCCTTTACGAGGTAATACTGAGCGCCTAGCGAAGGCATAGTCGCGGGGATGGGGCATCCGAAGTGCTCTTAAGCTTGTCATGATAACCCGAACCTTGGAAGAGCCCTTCAGTGAGAGGTTGAACCACCAGGATACCAGAGAGCCTAGAACAATATCTTACATCGGGAATGACGAACCGGCTTTCATCGGCTGTTGCAGGCTATCGGGCTTAACCTTATTTTCCTTACGTCATTGTCACGACTCCTTTAGACTTGTGTGCCTCTAATCGCCGGAAAATAGTTTTTCAATAACCCAATTATCCTCTTTCATCCGCCCGATATGCGCCTTATCCTTAAGACAACACCCACTTCTATTCAAACATTGCGATAGGGCGTCACCTAGCCGGGTTTACGGCCGAAGCTTTTGACCCTGCGGATACATCCATCTTCCTAAGTAGATCTGGTGCCGCACAGGCACTAGTATTAGTTTGATCAATGAGCCCTGTCCAGCAGTCACAGGGCCCAACGGTTTTACCACCAATAGGACACTTGTGCCTTTGTTGTACTTCCTGTGGATTCTCGCGGAGCGGGAAATCAGATCGCAGTCTCTCCAAGTGGAATCGGCTGGACGTGACGTACGGGCCGCTTGAAAAGTTACCGAACCTGCCTGGGACGTCCATGTATGATGGGAGCTATTTTGAAGAAATTTATGGGGAGCACATCCGATGTAAACATCACTGATGTTGTTCGAAGAGCCTAACACGGAACTTGCCATGATGTGCTTCCACTATCGGTTATCCTTGTTACTTGGCCATCTCTTGCGCGACAGCCGTCACACCGATGCGAATCAGCATATCTGACGCTCTAGCCATTCATGGGAGCATGCCTGGAAGGAGAATGCTCCTCTTGACTGACCAACTTGGTATACTGATAATAGATCAAGGAATGATTGGTTAGATGTAGGTCATCCCTTGGGACCATGTATTACTTAGAAGCGTGCCGAATCCCAGGACCCTTGCCAAGTTTGCCGCCCAAGTCCTCAAGCCAGTGGTCGGACCGTTTGTATTCTAACAATTCCGATGGCTTTGTTACCATTCTGGAGGCCCTAATGAGTTGATATTAATTACGTTCCTGAGGGGTGTCTCATAGCCCGATTCAGACGGAATCGTGATATTAGGACATGATCACTTGATGTACAATTCTGTACTCGATGCTGCCTGGCTTTGGCTCCTCTAGCTGATCATGGAAATGCTCGTTCTTTTAGCTGCTAGGAGATTGCACTACACCCCGTGGTCACTCGCATATGGCCATGGTTGCCCTGGCCAATTACGTTCTGCGGCGCCCTGTGCGGAGTGACGGCTGAAAGTCCTAGGCTCGCGCGTGTGTGCTCAACTCTGGGCTTTCTAAGACGGACCGTCCTCATCCGAACCCAGAGAGGAAAATCTAAGCACTTAAAAAGTCACCAAGGTCAGCTTCCACTAACCCATAGCTCAGGCTCCCCACTGCTGGATTCCATATGCCATCGCCCAACCCCAACGAAGAACTTTCTATCACCACCTCGAAGACTCCCAGCTTACAGGAACCGCGATCGGAGAAGAGTGGATGCTTTTCCAATGTCTCGCCGATCGAGAAGCAAACGATCATCAAGGATCAGGTTCCTGAGGCTGAAGCTGATACAGAGCTTCCTGACGGAGGTCGCGCTGGTTGGCTCGTCGTCCTGGGTTGCTTCCTTCAAGCCTACATAACTATCAGTACGACTCCCGCCATTATCTCCTGAAGCTCACCTCGTAATACTTGCATTCGAGGTTGGCCACTTGCCTGTGGTGTGTTCTTGGAGTATTTCAAGTCGCATAACACGTTCCCAGGGGTAAACGAGGTTCGTCATTTGTCTTCCCCGCCGCAGTCCCAGACCCTTAGCTAAGATTCGCAGTCAGTATTAGGTCTTCTCGGTGCCACTCAAGCAAGTGTATGTCTTTCGTTGTTTCCCTGCTCTGGTAGCTACTGACACGATGCCATGCAAGATGCTTCCGATAGGGTCGTTCTTTTTTGGGAAGCTGGAAGACCAATAGTAAGTCATTAGCCCCCCCACTGTGAACTTGTTCTCCTTCAGTACATTTATTCCCCGTTTCAGTGGCTACAGGGTAACAAATCCTTGTCTTCGGACTCGTTGTCGGCCCTAATCTTCATTGTAGCGCTTCATCATTCTTGGATCTGTCCTCCACGTGTTATCGGTATTCCTTTCTGCTTGGTCTACAAAAATTTGGCACTTCTTCATAACGCAGGTGCGCAACTTGTGTTCAGACATGTTGTCAGGGCATCCAACACGCCCTTCCAGGGACTCATGCTCGGAATGAGCAACGGCATCTTGTTTCCGATATTGTGCGCACTGCCAGCTCAGTGGTTCAGGCGCCGCAAAGCATTTGCCACAGGCATTGTCATTGCTGGCAGTTCATTCGGTGAGTTTGATATCCCTGGTCCCACCATTCCGTTCGCGTTGATGGTCTGTGCACCTTGAAGGTGGCGGGATGAATGCACTGATTATCCGCGCCTTGCTTTCACACATGAGTCTGCGCGGTGTATATCTTGTGCAATCCGGCGTGGAAGTTGTCATTCTTGGAATTTCCTTTGTGTTAATGAAGGAGCGAGAGTATCCTCAACGGGCGGAAGCCGAGGCACCATTTAACGTCGAGAAGCAGCAAATATCTCCCGACGCGAAAATCGAAGGTTCCGAGGATGTCGAAAGCCCATCAGCCGAAAGAGTGCAACCTGAGGTCCTGCCGCGCACGAAATGGCTCAACTCCAGTTTGTTTCGCGATTCGGTTTTCTGGAGTCTAGAAATTTCTTTGACGATTGCAGTTTTGTGAGAGTACATTCATATATTGGGAGACAAATTAATCGCTCACTCACGTTGCATCAATTTCTTGGCCAATGATGTCTCGACACACCATAGTGGCCACCTAGTACCCTTCTTATTCCTGCCACTTTTTATTCGCTCGAAGCTTCCTGGAATTAGTTCCAGTCTTTGCACGCTCCCGATAACGATTGCAAACATTTCGGCGTTCATCGGTAGAATCATTGTCGGTCTCACTGCCGACAATTTCGGCCCAGCAAATACGCTCTTCGTTTCCCTCTTCATATCCGGTATCACCCAGGTCATCATTTGGAATCTGATTGGCAATTTCGGAGCAAATGAGTCGAGCACCTATGGCATGATCATGTTCTTCGCGATTCTATACGGATTCTGGGGAGGTTGTTTTGTTAGCCTGCTTACCCCTGTTGGTGCGCAACTCTTCGGATCAGATCAGCCTGCGAATCTTTCTGGCTTATTGGTGATTTCGGGATTTCCTGGTGAGAATCGTGGATTTAATTCGTCGTCACCCTCATATTTCTAACTCCTTAGATCAAACCAACGCAGGCTACTTTGCTGGCCCGACTCTAGCTGGCACCATTTTGAGCTGCTCCAATCAAAATTGGCACATAGTTTCATTGTACGCTGGAGGTGTTCAGATATGTGGAGCTGTGATCTTCCTTTGGGGTACGCATGTCGCCTGTGGACATATATCCAGATGCCGTCGTAATAACTCTTTTCGTCTTTGCAGCCCGATTCAAGCGAATGCCCCGCATTTTTGTCCGCTTTTAATCGGACACACCAACTGGCACACGAAGATAGACAGTCAAATTGAATATCTGATCATCCATTGATGACGATTCAATTATCCAACCCCTTTTAGAATCACAGTACATACTGTGATGACCGTTCAAATGTAGACTCATTCCAAATGTAAAATGGCCCATGTCACTAGAAGATGTAAAAATTCCAGCACCCAAACATGATTCCAAAAAGTGCTATGTAGTACGAAGCATCGCCAGGGCCTACCAGTTCCAAAAGATCCTCACCAGTGGGAATCAGATACTCTAGAATTAAACGTTCTCACGAGCAAAATTAAAGAAATACGTTGCTGCTGCAAAGCGAGGGGAGGTGAAGATAAAGCTTCTTCCCAGCTTGCAGGAATCTTTCAGGGCTAAAGAGAAGAAGGCCGAGAACGACGTTTCCACTCCAACGAGTGCTGAAAGGGACGGACGATAACATCTTGGTCTCGCCCAGTTGCCGATCGCGTCGAAGAGCTTATCGAACAATAAATAGTGCCAAGCGTGTAGCGGGTACGTCAAGACCTAGTTGTACACCAAACAGCTCCGGAGAAAAGATATGAGAGCGGGGGGAGAGCACGTTGCGTTAGCAGACCAAAATCGTAGGCACTGAGGGGTCTGCTGCAGCCTGCGGTGATGGAAATGACGGAGAGCAAAGTAAGTCATACTCCCAGATGACGGAGGATATATGGACACGCAATCGAGATAAGTCATAATAAGCGGTCGGAATTTGTTGAAAACGAAGCAGAAGGAAGACCAAGAGAGGTGATAGAGGCGATGTACGTGTTGATCAATAGAGGAAATCTGACTAGGCTGTTGGATATAACCAGGAAACGAAGAGTCATAGCAGTCTGTTAACCACGCACAAAACGGATCGCGATCTTGAGTCGTCGCGCCTGCGCTCGTCTTACTTTTCCGCCTATTCCGGCAAACGCCTGCTATTGTACGCGGCACTCTCCGCAACTCAACATCGAGAGACCGCGTCCAAACGCTAACCCTACCCAAGTCCGATCATGGTAAGCTCCCAGTACTACGATGCTACGGAACGCGTGGCGATTATATCCAACAAACGTGTCCTTTTCTTTCTTTCTTTCCTTTAGAGCGACAACGCCGAATACAAGGAAGCTTTCGCTTTGTTCGACAAGAGAGGAACGGGCGCCGTGCCCCGTGAAACGCTTGGTGACCTATTACGCGCATTAGGCCAGAATCCAACACAGGCAGAAGTATCAGAGATCGTTCAAGCAGCTCCGCGGGATGGTATGTCCATCCAAATTGGTTTACCCCAAGCCGCATAAATCTCTGTTACAAATTAGTCGATTACAAGACCTTCCTTACGATACTAAATCGTCCTGATGGTTTCAAACCTGCCGGAACCCCTGGTCCGTGAACCCACTATTATCGATCCATATATCCACGGGGAGGATACTTAATGTATCCTCCTCCGTTCTAATACATACATTATAAAATACACAGAAGAATTCGTCCGTGGTTTCCAAGTCTTCGACAAGGAAGGCAATGGCTTCATCGGTGCGGGTGAACTTAGATACGTCCTCACACAACTAGGGGAAAAGATGACCGACGAAGAAGTCGACGAACTGCTTAAGGGCGTTCAGATCGGGCCGTGAGTTTTTCTCCTCGCTTAGTTCCATTCGGCCCATATGAACTACCATCTTTTTTTCTTCCCTTGCTCCGCGTGCTCCAACAGGGATGGAAATGTCAATTATGAAAGCTTCACGAGAATGATCCTCAACCTATGATGTTTTTCGCATTAACAGCTACCGTTGCTACCGCTACCTCGCATCGTACCTTGTATCTATTTAATTTTCCTTGCATCAAGATTACCTTACGCAATGCTCCCCCTGTGGATGACCATGTAGGATAATTGCTATTGAGGCGCGTAAGGCCAAGGGATGCCATGAAGTTGGGACAAATCGAGCTTACAGTATACTGGCAGCTAACCGTTCCATACGGGGCAATGCGTGAAGGACTTGGGGGTTTGAATGTTTATGAAAATGATAATGAATCAAAGATGAATGGTGGATGGTGGTCAGGCAGATATTGCGTGAGACGAGGTATTGACGGGAGACAGGATGAGTAGGTGGGATGAACGAACAGTAAAAATGATCAGTTCGATAATAAGACGAAAATAATAAGAGAAGGTTTTTCTAAAAAAAAAAAAAAAAAAAAAAAAGAATAAATATCAACAAAAGAGAGAAAAGAGATTGAGTTCGATTTCAGAACCAAACTACAAAAAATTAACGTGTGTGATCAACCTAAGGAATACAGGCCAAAAAACAACGCTGCCTAAGGCGTCCTTTGGTCCCTATCTAACGAAGCTGGACTAACACTCCGAGAATCACTATGGTCAACACCATCCACATCATCACCTCTGACGACCACACCCTCCATAACAGCAACCAGCGTAGGCCCCGATGGTGGGGAATCAGAGAATATCGTTTGAAGAGGCTGAAGTGTTTTTCTTGGACTAGAAGCTGTGGAACTTCGGCTAGCGGAGCTTTCGACCGAACCTGCTTTCCCTCCAGGATTTTTCAATATAGCACTGGCAAGATGCTCAGGTATAGCATCTTCCTCTTCGGCCCCCTCGTCACTTTCAGCAATAGCGAGATCGATAGGGGTACCGCTCTCCACATCATACCCCCTAGAACAGAGGAAGACCGACTGGAAGGCGATGCAATAGATCGTGGCACAGAATTCGATCCGTGTAAAGTCGGGAAGCCATTAATTTGGGAACTACTTGATCCTAGTGAGTTGGACGGTTGCATCTTGGGCTTACCGGGGGAAGATTTAATTTGAGACGACGACGCTTGTGCATTGGGGTTAGGACCAACGGGAGAGAAGGGAGACGAAGCACGGGATCGAGAAGAGTGTCGAGAGCTTGCTGGAGGTCGTTTGTGAAAATTACCGCTACCCCGACGATTACCCGGCGCCGTTGAGTTCGGGCGAGACGGGATACCAGTTGGAGATCCCAGCGGATTGGGACCAACAGGTATGCCATTGATGATCGAGAATGGTGGGAAGCCTAACGAGCCCGGTATGGCGAACTGGGGGTGTGGCGCATGTATTTGCGGGCTCACAGGAAGGGACCCAGTAGGGCTGAACGGCACACCAGGCTTTCCGCTTCCATTCGGCATCACCAGCGGAAATGTGCCACTGACCGGGGATGGGACACCGTATTGTTGCTGCTGCAATTGCACATTTTGCATGCTTATAAATCGATATATTTGCTGCTGCATCTATGAGACAATGACTCAGTCAGGGACCTTGGACATTAAACGCGTGCTTACCTCCATTTCCCTTCTGGACCATTTCCTGACCTCTTCGGTCCAAGCCCATTTAAGTCTTTCAATTTCCTCTCCGCGTCTCACGCATCCCAATCTCCACCTTTCTTCGTTCGCTTTTGATTCCTCAAGAGCCGCACGAAGAGCACCAACGTCCAACCCCTCAGGCACACTATCATGAGGGGCAGAGAGATCAAGATTGGAAGGGGTAGGCGGTGGGTCATTGAGTGAAGGGAAAGAGAATTGTTCTCCCGGGGGGGAGACGGAGTAAGGCGAATCGGCTATTTCGGGCAATACTAGGGTCTCCACGCTCGATGAATTGACGCTTTGCCCTCGCAACGTACTATCGGAACCCCGTTTGTTGCTTTCATTGTCCCAGTCTAGTGAGCTGTCCCATACTGGCGCAGAAACAGACGTAGCTATCTTTGTGCCTTGCACTGCCTCGTGGCCATATCGAGGCTGAGCCCTGCTATTACCTTCGATCCAGAGATTATCGGTGTCAGGTGCAATATGACTATTAAGGTCTTGGAATAACAATTCGTCGCTCTCTGAAATATTCGTTGGTAATGAGTGGAAGGTAGGAAGGGGAAGTACGGGAGGGGTTCGGGGGGAAAGGAGTGATGAAGGGGTAGTCGATGCGATGCCCGAGAGTACAGAAGGCGAGGTGGGAGATGAGGTCAATGTTCGTGAGTCCTGGTCGGGAGAGGGAACGATCGGTGATTCGGTGCTTGGTCCAGCCGGTGCAAATTGCAGTGAACTTGGTGATTCTGCGAATCGAGAGAGTAGAGACACAGTCAATGATGATGCGGGGAGTGGGGGAGAGAGTTTTGGGAATGAGGGCACGGAAATGGGGAGATTTTTCTGTGTAGGAGTTTGATGGGGCTCATCGGCGGTTGGGGTTGATGGTAGTGTAGGGGACGGATCCACATGTCCGTCATCATCTCCTGCTGCACTGGAGCCAGAAAAGGTGCTTTCATCGGCAAAAGTATTGTGAACGGCCGTACGCGAGCGATGCAAAGGCGGTTGATGTCGCGTTTGATATTCATTTTTTCTTGGAAGCTGAGCGAACGAGCTTGATTTTCCACTCTTCGTTAGCTTAGCAGGGATCTCCTTCAGAGGTTCCTTTGCGCGCTTCTGTCGCTCCTTTGCGCGTTTCTTCTTTCCCGCCTGCTGAGCTTGCGGTTGCTCCAGCTTTTTTGGTGAAAACTCATTGAGAGCCTTTGGGGGAGTTTCGTCTTGGAGATCAGAAACGGGTATTGGCAGCAATCGACGAGAGGCCCTGTAGTATAACTGTGGGCCGAATCCCATAGCGACGAGAACTGAAAGAGCGAGGACAGAGAGTGGAACGGGATGCATCAATGCGTCGAGCATTGAGCAAACACTGCTGGTTGCTGCATCGTTATGCTCGGGGTCATGTTGAAATGTGAAAGCATCTTGGTGGCCTGCGTAAGCCATGATAAGGAATGAAGGGACTGGTGGGTGGATAGGTGGGCTGTTGTGGCCAACATGCAAATATGTAAAGAGTACTGATTTGGAATTCCATGTATGTATGTATATGCCTCAGACATTTCAATTACTGTAGAATCTGTGTCTCCGACTTCGGCCCCTGAACAACCTTAATCCCTGTTGGGCGGCGGTGTTCCAGGCATTCTCGGGCGCTCAAAAACAAGCGCCGTCAAGCCAAAGGCTCACGCCCCCTCAAATCGAGCCGATGAAGTTCCTCTACACAGCCAAGCGAGTACAAGCATTCCAAGTGACTTGGCAACCATTCGACGTTCCTACGAACCAACTTACAACTTACAACTGGCGGATCTTGGTAACGGGCTGATACTTAGCACCACATTTTGAAGAATTGCATACATCGATCCAACAACTCACATCAAATTCGCTTTGATTTAAAATTGTTATATGGGCGCTAAGCGGAAGGCCTAAGCGGGCCTGTGTGATATCTGGATCATGCAGAGCCGAACTCGGCTTACCTAGAAAATAAGATCCGCGTCGTTGCGCATGTCGACCGACGAGTTCTCAGGCGCAATATTGACATTGATATGGTCGTGATCCCGACCCACCTAGAAATGATGTTTTTGTATGGCATACCCTCCTGCATATTCTGTCGCAGAAATTTCAATATTAGCACGCAAAAATTCATTGTTCGGTCTTGAACGACGCGACAATGGGAATACTTATGATCAATACACTCACTTGCAAGTTTCTATCAGGGCCATGCCACGGGATGTACTTCCCTGACCGGGGACTGGAACATGGTGTGCCTTCATCCTGAGATGCACCATGTATATACAGCTCCGAAAAGACAAAAGTAGGGCCCATGCAGCTGGCGTGATGCAAGATCGCATCCGGATGTCTCTCCTCAAGATCCGGACTCCCTCTCCCAAGTGACATGACATTAGCATTGGTTCATGGTGTCGAGGTCCTTCAGGTGATATAGGTGGTCCTGAAATGAGGGCGCCCGAGCTCCGCCGTGCAAGGCTATGGTTCGTTGGTTCATCATTGTAATGGTTGGCTCGGGCTGGGCTTCAAGTCTGATTCCCACATTCACGTGAAACGAAATCCCTTTTGATGGCTCGTGACCAAAGGTTCGCATCCTGAAACGGGATTCACCGGGATCACAGCCACCATCCAAGCATCCTCCAACAAACTTTAACATGTCGTCCGCCAGGTCACCATACACTCCTTCATCAATTTATTCCATACGACCCCCAAAGAGCAGAAGCTCTTCCTCGACTTCGTATGCCGATACATGCAAAGTATGTGATCGAGAAACGTCCGCTGAAGCGTGCCACCACCAGCTGACTCATTGGCACAGTTAGTGTTGCGGCAGAGAAATATTCGTATCATTACTCTGTCATTTGTGTTGACATGGATCCTTGGCAATACTCTTTCATTCTCACCGAAGAATGGAATTTTTCGTATGTACACAATATTTCGAGTGGCTCGTTGCTCAAAGGCTTACTATTTCGAAGATGAGATCATTGCGAGCTTGTCCCCTTGGAAATTCTTCCTGATAGTCCCCACATTCAGCTTTGGAGTCCTTCCATCATTTATTTTGCTTCGCATCATGCTGCAACAAGAGTATACGGTCGCCCCCAAACCGTATTTAACGTTGGCAGCACGGTTATCATCATTCCCCACTGCAACGATCGCGCGCTTATTCGTGCTGTATGCATTTCAGGGATGGGTCTTGGCGTTCTCTTATTGCGTTTCTGCCGGTTTACGTGAACGTGACGATCCGCGTCTTGCATTGTTCGCTCCAACCGTGTTCGTATCTCCGTGAGCTACGCGTTCCTCCATGACCTTTAACGGACAACATTTTAGGCGATACCGGCTCAATCTGAATGAACGGTTTCTCTTCATAGCATTATCGAATATGCTGACTGGAATTGTTTATGCGTCGTCAGTCGCCATATTCTGGCGCCACAAGGGCTCGTGGCCAAGCTTCACGGTTTGTTGTCTCGTCTTGTCCAAATAGCGAATGCTGACATAGAATGACAGACGAACCCTCCGCATCGTCCCAATTACTTGCCTCAGCTTAAGATTGTCATCATGCCAACAGTGTTACTGGCAAGCAGTGTGTCCATCATATTCTCTGTCAGTTACTACCTTTTCCGGCTTCGTGTCTGGAGATTCGTTTTATACTTTGCTTTCTTCCTGAGGTATGTCGATTTCGATATCCATGTGCGGCTTCATTACTTACTCGTTGACAGACCGTACGTGAGCACGTTCGTACGGGCGAAATTCTCACCGGTGTCCCTTGAGTTGATATGCCGTTCCCTTTCTGTCAATGTAACAACGGCACTGACTTGGGAGATCCTGCGTGTGATGGTGGATGGGTACTTTTCGCAGGTAATAAGTTTGGCCTTTATGTTCGTATGGGATTAATCATACCATGACCACCCACGAAAGCCGATTGTGCTATCCCATTATGCACCAGACCCTAACTCATGCCTCGTTTCTGGGGTCACATCGCCAGATCGGTATATCAAGGTAATTTCTAGTCAATCCTCATGATACATGCCACCTCATAATCTTGTATCAGCATCATGCTCTCCATGAACTCGACGTCCTGGCACAGTCCAGCTCGCCAGATGCTGTTGCGCGCAGAAAGGCACTGTTTTCGGACTTGAAAATGGCCCATCCACCCAGTTCCGCCCCAACCAATGGATCTTCGAGTGCCGGCGCATGGGCAGTCATCTCCCGTGAATGTCTTCTTCTTTTGGGACGGGATTATCAGACACTCCTCAGGCGTGGGGCACCACCTGCAGCTTCTTCCACCCCCGTTTCCGCTACCACAACCCTCGTCGTTCCTACCACGCCCCAAGCGAAGTCTAAAGATTCTGTGATCCGACCGGCGGCTGGTATCTTCCGCCAGCCGGCGAAGTCTACTACTGAGATCATAGCAGATAGTTTTAGCAGTGAGGGTGCGAGTACTCAAGTGCTCACACATTTAGTGGAATCGGCCAGGGACGGCGCATCAAACATTCAAGAAATCCCAAAAGTTTTCCTTAGCCAGTCAGTTTCGAGTTCCCCTGCACTGGTGGCCTCAACTTCCCCCAGACCCAACACTAACGCCAGCACGAGTTCGGTTGCGAGTATGGTGACGGCCGCTTTCAGTGCAAGTCTGCAGACTATTAGAGATACCCCGGATTCAAGGCAACTTCTACGACAGCTGGATAAGAAGGTGGACCGCATTGTTCTGAATCGTCTTACTCCGACCTTGCGACGGAACGTGTACGATGTTCGATGGGCACTATTTGGAAGTAAGGTGGAATGTGTGGAGTCTTCTCTTCCTTGGCGAAAACTTGACGTTTGGATTGTGGAAAGCAAGTGTTGTCGCTGCTTCCAAGTCCCGCTGAGCCACTGATGCAAGAGTCCTCTTCACTTTCAGGCCTCTCGTACCTCACCGCCCGATCCCTGGAGGAAGATTCTTATGGGGTTGTACAGAGAGATGTTCCTCGCATCTTAGAAGCCTTCGTGTCTTTTCTATCAGTCCTGGAGGCATTTTCACAAGAGATCCAAAGAGATGTTATTCAAGCCCATTCTTTCGAGCCATCCGGAGATGAGGCACTTGAACAATATCTGGAGTACCGGCAGCTAAAAGAAAGCGAGGCAGTAAGCGAAATGATTGGACCACTTCTTAGCAGTAAGCTTCCATGTGTTTTTTTTTTGGCGTTCCTGTGATGTGTGATGCTGAAAAAGCCATTCCCAGCACTGCGAGGAGGAGTAAGGATAATTACGGCGGCCTTTGGTCCGCGGTTGGAGGCATTCAAATTTCCGCCAGATGTCGCTGTGCAACTCCAGCTTATAGTAGAACAAGTATGAATAGCTATACACACCACAATAAAAGCTAGCTAGTTTTTAGGTACAGCCTTGAGCGCTTCTGACTCATCTAGCATCTCTGAGTGACGTGTCGTGCCCTGCACGTGAGCCGCCCGGTAACGGGATAAACACGGAGATAACGGCTAACTCCTTTCCACAGAAGAAACGGAGCTGCGCCACATTCGTCTTTGGTTTCCCCTCCACTTTCGAACGAGCGCGCCTAAGGACGTTCACCAGCAAGCTCGACCGCCCTTCGCGGTTGCTTCTGGTGTTTTCTGCTCTCTTTTCACTACTGAACTCATTGCTTGTCCCCATTTTTTTTGTAACCCCGCCTCCCGTCAGCCCTTCCGATCAAATCGTCGTTTTGCCGTCGGCTTCACCATGTTCAAAGGGAAACTCGCTTATCGCTCTTGGTCTGAACTCCCCGCTGAAGTCCTAAAGTGAGACTGATGAGCCTTTGCTGAACCGAACGCTTCTCTCTTGATTAAGGACGCTAACGTTGTTCTCCTTACAATTAGGCTTGTGGCCACCGAGATCATCAACGATTTCTTTTTAGTCAATCCATATGTCCCGCGCACTTGGGATCAGCCACACAAGTATCATGCGCGCACCCTCTGGCTAATGCTATCCGCCGCGGAGGAGTTGCAAGCACTACAATCGGTATGCAGACGGTGGGAATCTGCGCGTGAGTCAATTCATGTCGCTGCCGTGTCACCGTTTCTGACCTTGCGCGTGCTGTCTTCCCTAAACTAGTTTTTAGCCATAGGTTCTGGACACAGATTGTAGAAATGCTGGACCGAACACGTCAACATACTGTCTTTTCTGACTTGGAGCGCCCATCGCCATTTTCTATATACCAGGCCATCATCAATACCTGCTGCATTCCATGTTTCTTCAACCTTTCATCATTAAATCCCACTCCTGCCAAGCACCAGGTGCAAACTGCCCATCTGGGTTGGGTTTCTGCATGCGCTCTGCATCACAAGGAGCGTTTTTGCTCTGTATGTCTTCAAGATGAATATGTGCCGCAAACATTACGACCGTGGCACGACGTCGATCACCAAGGACGTTGGAAACCTCCTGGTCTCTGCCTTAATGATGACGTGCAGACATGGGCCCAGTGTTTGATGACATGCTTGACTTGCCGCAGAGAAGAACTCGATAAGAAGCTTACTCGGACGTTCGGCCCAAACATTGGTCAACTTGCAACTGACTCCATTATTCCCGTCATTTATTCTGACTTTGTTCGTTCTGGTCGGGGCGACATCAAAAGAGTAACTGCTGATATCGATGATCGGCTATGGCTTCAGGAGAACACTCGGTATGACGAGCACATGGAACAGTACCGATCGAGCGTACTGTTGAATAGAATTGGTGCGGAGGAATTTGAGCTTCTTCAGCGTATGCGCGCAGAACAACATGAACGCATGGCCCAAGGCTATCATGTAGAGCCTCTTCCCGACAATCTCAGTATTCACGAGGTTTACACTTACAAAGCACGAGAAAGTTTGCGGAATATGGCGCTCCATGAGTGGGCGAAGTGTCGAGTAATGGAAGGTTATTGGTTTGCTCCTGCCGACTTCTGGCAAGACGGATACTCAGCGGCCGTCGAGAACTTGGAGTCTGCAGCACACAGAGGGGTTGCTGTGGTCCATCCACACGAAGGCTTCCAAATTAATCCGGAGGGCTTGCGGTATCCTAGCAACGTGCACTTCGGCTCTACTCCACCTCGTGGTAGCTTGCTCAGTGATTGCCAATTTGCTTTCTTGCGCATCTTTAGGCTCATTCTCCGACCAGCTTTGGAGAATTGCCTCAGAAGGTACGTTTTAGGTTAAATCGCGTGCCGCGACTGAGTGCTCACGCCTCCGCATCAGGCTTATTGCGATGTCCAAAGCCTCCGGTGTCGATCCTTGTACAGTTGCCCAGAAAATCAAAACCGAGCAGCTTCTGTCATGTGAATACTTACGCGCGCCTGAAAACTGGTTGGCAGGGTACGATTGGCAAGCCCAATATGCCAGCACCTCGCCTACGGAGGAAGCTTCCCCTAGTCTTACAGCGTCTACCACGACAGCATCCGAAGGCAGTGGGAGTGGTCGGGGCGGGAGTGACGGAACTGATGGTCGTTCTAGTCCTGCGACCACCTTTAGAACAACTCCTTCACCTTCTCCCGAAGTTAAACCACAATCACTTGAGTCTAATCCCCTCCCTGCAGAATCAATGTCACCATCTCTTCCCACATGCCAAACTGTCGTACCCTCCCAAGCGTCATCATCGACACCTGGAGAGTGGTCATCATCATCCCCGACACGCCTGCTTGTTGCTGAGCCTCGCCCCTTTGAACATGTGCCTCGGATACCGGTATATTGGACGTATCTCGGCCCCTCAATACCGCAGTTATTAGAGTCTTTGTGGCAAGAGGTCTATACGCCGTTGTTCACTTGCTCTTGTTCGATATGCAAACGCGGTGCCACCAGTGTTGACACAGAGGATGAATACACCCGAGATGAGCCCTTACTCCAGCAGCTTATGGAGTCTGGTGGCGACATCACCCAGCAGTTCCTGCGGCAGTACAAGACGCACGAAATTGATGATGAAGAGCTCTATGATTATGACGATGAGGAAGAAGAATTCGAGGAAGAAGCTGAGAATTGGGCGGATTACGTTGTTCATGCACAAGGATGGACAGAGGTGTCCTCACGTCCATCCCCCGAGGCGGAGAACATTTCCCCTCCCAGCTTGGACCCAGACAATGCCGAAGATGGACAATCAGAATCTGCCCTCGAGTTTGAAGATACTTCTGGCTCAGCCAGCCCCGGAAAAGACCCACTTGGGTCGAAGGCTGGCTCGACCGTCGGAAGCCGTCGGAGTCGTGACCTCGATGATGTTGATGGGCCTACGGCGGGGGTCGTGGCATCGGAGGGTGGCATTGGGCATGGCCGTAAGCGTTTGAAGTCCTAGCGATGGTCAAATCGAGTGCTGAAGCCTGAAGATCTCGACTCCGATATCATGACACTACCGCTCTCACGATATCGGACTGCTCTGACTGATTGTATCACCATCTAATGTCTCATTAGCCGGCAGACAGCAGGAAGATTCCGCCGCCCACTGTTTTCATACACCGTGTACGTGTATGCCTCGCCAGGGCCCTTAAAAATTGGATGAACTTTAAGCTGCTATAATCATGATCCAGCCATTACGTTGACTCAACCCTTATTGCACTTTCATCCCAAACCCCTAGTCATACAGTCGACGCAACACCACTACTCATATTAGCCTGTTTCCTGTTCTTTCCTTTATTGCTGTAAGAGATTGGGTCTGTATTGTTTTGCCTCACTACACTTTCCTCTGCGACCTTTTCTTTTCGTGTTGGGGGTCACCACATATTTCTTTCATATGAACTGTCCACTGCACAAATCCATTTTGTACCATAGTATTATTAATAGACTGGCGCTGCCATGGAACTTCGCTTCGGTGATTCTTTGAACGCGCCCAAATTTCCAACTGGGCGGCCGGGGCCATCAATTTGAAGTTCATTGTGTTGACGGAATTTGGTGTAGAAGCAGACTCCTCCCCAGTCGCTCTCCGATTTGCCGAGGTTTATCCGCAACTTCTCGTGATTAGAAGTTGCGGATAAACCTCGGCAAATCGGAGAGCGACTGGGGAGGAGTCTGGTGTAGAAGTTGAAACTCCCTCGCATTGGAAGACAGGCTGATCGTTATGACTCATCCCTGTCCATTGGCAAATGGGAGGCGAAGATATTGTGCCTGAAAGAAAAGCTCGACTCCCCAGGCACATGAATACATATACACCGATGGAGGTGGCATCTTCCGCCAGTGCAGCGCCAGATATTATGAAGTGAGGGCATTAGATCGAAACTTGCGCTTGTGTCGAAGATTTCACGTCGACGGTTTTAGGCCATTTATTTCTGGTAGAGGGCACGAACGTCGTACTGGAGGAAGAGAAACCGCTGGTTGATGCGATCATCCGCCACACTAGAAGCCTAATATACATCACCCTCGCCTATTCACTTTCCCATGCACAGCTCCCTGCCACTTCAGACGTGTGACTCTAGCCTTCAGCCGTTCTAACAGCTGTAACATGTAGAGCGTTCGCTTGGAATTAGCCTCGCCTGAGTCCCTATCTCTGTCCATCTTTGAGGGAGACATCTCGAACCTATATAGTCATCTTGTGTGCGCAACTTACAAGAAACCTAGGCAGATGACCAGGAAGAAGACAAGACACCTGCGAACTGAGCATACGCAGATGATCAGTGTGCGAAAAGCCATATATAGGGGGGTATGGCGTACAAGAGGACACCCAAATATCCCGAGGCATGCAGCGGACGCGAGGGAAAGGATGTGAGCACCAGGATGGGCCGGGGACACACAAGTCTCATTCGATCTCGTCCAAGATCAAGTAATCCCACGAGCAACTGAGGGCGTTAGCATGGAGGCTGAACTGATCACAAAATACCGCATTCAGCGCCACAATGATGGAAATCAGTTCTAATGGTCCCTTGCAGTGGTAGGAAGCTGATGCAAGAGAACTGACAGACTACTTCTAAACTAAGCCCTTCATTGGCATGCGGCCGCAGCCGTTGTTTGCTATGCCCCCTTTTGCCTCGCTCCTGAGCCGGAGCGGCAACATGTCGTGAATCAACAACGAGCTTGATTCACTCCGTAAACTCCATGACATCTCCGGATTCTCCAGCGACAACGGTGGCATCACTAGGTGCCTTCTCAAAGGGGTGTTCTGTTACAAAGTTCTCTTCGGAGAAATGTGCTTCCTGATGATCATCAACGCGGACGCTACAATTTATCACAGTATAGTATTGTCAAATTGTCTCCACGTCCTCAAGTTCCCCAATGAATCAATAGTGCGCATTGCTTGCTTCCCCCGGGTGGATGAGCAATGGTAATAGTCTCGGTGGACTTTGTGGAAGCTCCTTTCTTCGACGCTATCGAACAAATCATTATTGACGTGTCACCTGGAATATTAGCTGTATCTTCTCGATCACAACGATTTGATGCATCGCAGGAGATTGTCCGATGCAACTCTCGCCTTCCGGAATTTCTTCCTGCTGCGCAATCGGCAGGAACACATCAACTGCACTGTATAGAAACCAGCGGGTTTTTCCGCAGTAGAGGTTTTGCCTGTCAATTTGAACCAACTGTCATCGCGAAGCAGTGCACCGTATTTACTGCAGACGGCATATTATTTCAACCTTGCATTTCAATGCGCCATGTGGAGACTCCAAAGATGTCAAACCGCAGCAGGAGCGCAGTCTTGAACCGGTGTGATCGGGTTCAGGTTCGCCTCTGAACTGAACCGAACCGAACTACGGTACCCCTAGGTCACTAATGCCGGTGTTGAGAGGGACGTAGGTACATATAATATACTGATTAACCAGGTTACTTTTGTTATGAGTGTTCCCCTCAAACCGAATGACCAATTTGCTTGTTGAAGCAATTGTGCACACGACAGCTAGCATGGCAATGGAAAACATTTTTCCCATGGTCCTGTCGGCTGAAGCCGAGGTCTTCGGTCATCATTAATGTCCCGCAGGTGACAGGGGTGGGATTGCACTTTCCCACGGAAAGGAAATCTGACATGCCTGAGCTGTATTGTGGCGGAGTTTGGTTTGTCCAGTTGTGCGCAGCTTTGTTCACGGGGTTCGGCACCCTCGCGGCAGCGCAGGTTTGTCAAAAATAGCTATTCGGAATAGCCCTGATTACATAATACATAAAATCGGTGTGAAAACAACCCGTGGCTGTACGTAGCGTGTGTTGCTTATTTTTATGCATGTTATTCTTGGCGCTGTGCTAATCAAAAATAGTGGACGTCTCCTCGTCGTCGCAACGCTTTCTGTCAGCCAGTTGCGCCAACGGCTTCCTAGATGCACTAAATCGTTAGTTATATGCACCTGCTAGGCTAAGTAATCCCTACAGCTCGGCTTGAACGCGACGACCTTCAGCGGTTTTCATCAACCAGAAATAACTTTTCTGCCGCCACTTTCTGGCAAAACACGCCTGCCCATTTCTTCTCCTTTATCTCCCACCAACCTTCCTTCTCACTGGTTGCTTCACTTCCTCTCTGACGCTGCATCTTGCGCTCATTCATGCGAGCTCTTTCGCCGCCAGGTGACCGACCTGATGATGACATCGAGGCCGTCCTTGACTCATCAGATACACTCCTCCCACACAACTACGAGTTGCGTTCGGTGTCCATGGATCCGCTGATGCCTCGCTCAAAATACATGGGGTTCACCTGGCGTTCGCGCTTATTCTCATGTCTCCAACTCGGACCTTCAAACTTAGCCTTCTCCCTTTTCCTCCTGTTTTTTTGTGTTTTCGTCCTATCCTTCATAATTTTCCCCCCACAACGGTTGTGGGGCAGGGCACAAGAGATTGATGAATTAGAAGTAACCAACGCCATCGGGCCGCATTCCTCATTTTACTTGTATTGGCCACTGGATTCCTCAAGTTCTCAAGGGTCTGATCCACCCACCCGCTATGTTGCATACCACGCACAACATTCCATGAAATCATCTTCTAGATTCCCCTCTTTTGAGAGGAAGCTCCCGGGAAAGGTCTTAGATGCTTTATTCGATCCTCCAGATAGCGAGAGCCGTAGCCACACCCATCCTGCTGCTGGCGTGTCTCCTCCAAAGTTTGACATGGTCTGGACTTGGGTAAATGGATCCGACCCATTACATTGGAAAACTCTGGCAGCATCGAAGAACATGAAGGTGACGCTGAGGAATCGAAGCCTTCCGCCTGGTGACCTCTCTGAAAGTGATTTTGAATCCCATTATCGTCGATCACCGCTATACGGAGCTGTACATTCCTCAGGACCAAGTTCGTGGCCTGGAGGCTCAAAATTGTATCGGTAAGAAATCCTCCGTATAGCTTTGTGAAGGCTGTCCGTTTGACTGATGAGTTGCCTTGTTAGAGATCATGATGAACTGCGCTTTTCGATACGTTCGGCGATACAGGCGCTTCATGGACATCTCAGGAAGCTACATGTTGTTGCGGGCGATTTCGCCATGCCGCCAGAGGCCGTGAACCGGACATTGTCGCTTTCCCCAGAACTTCTCAGATCTTTTCATCAATATCGCCTCGGACAGATCCCTCAGTGGCTCAGGCCTGGGAAGGTAGTGAATGGCGAGATCAGAGAAGAATGGGACGATGCAGGGGCTGGCGCCCATCTCAATGTTCTTCATCATAGTCAGTTTTTCGAGGATTACAAGGGTACTGTGTTCGATAGGTGGGTCTTCATCGCTCTTCCTCGATGTGCTATCCGTAGAACCAGCAGTGGCTGACTGGCGGTTTGGGCCTTGTAATTACTCTGTCACTTCATTTCAGTTTTGCGATCGAGTCGCAATTGAGTCGTATTCCTGATATTTCAGAGCATTTGTAAGTGAGCTTCTTTGCCCGTGCGTCAAAATCAATGACCATTGATACTACTTACAGCATCTATATGGTGAGGCTCAACTGATTCAGGGGCACCATAAACCTTAATTCCGTTCGTCAACAGAACGACGACTACTTCCTAACGAGCCCTTTGGGTGCAGCCGACTTCTACACTCCACGTACGTGACACTGCTAATAGTTCCTGTCATCCCTGCGTCAATTAATCCAATTGACCCGGGTTACGGAACCAATCTGCGGCATGTTTACAACAGAATACGGTGTTGTGCTTCGAGTGCAACCAGACTTGCTTGTTACGTCGTCCAATCCATCTCTTGATAATCCGGATGGAGAATGGAGGCCGTTGCGCTACACGAACTGGCTTTTAGGTATTGTCTTCACCTCTTTTATCACTCTTGGTCTCATTCCTCGGTGTAAAAATTATACAGACCAACGTTATGGAGTGCGAAGCCGTCCATATTTAATCCACATGGCCAAGTCGCTCTCACTTCCCATTCTCAGTGAGATATCGTTGATGTCACACCCGAATTCATCGAATGTCCATCCCTTCATTTCGATACGGGAAGCACTCCTGCGCACATCCCACCATTTATTCCGTGGACAATTTTCGGGGACAGTTGACCACGACGATGCGTACTTGATCTTCTTCTTTGGGCAGTGAGTTGACTGGTTTTACATGGGATCATAATGATTGTATTAATAGCGATCGATGTAGCCACGTTGTTGAGAGGTGGAGAGAACTTTTGTTGTGGTCCTGGCTTGTTGGACGGATTGGCGGATTGAACGATGAGTGGAGGCGCGACGTCGAAGGTGTCCAAGCTTGGCAGGAGCTGGCGGGTAACACTTCAGCGACGAGGGAATCCGAACCAGTTCTCAATATCGGGTTAGCGGGACGGACTACGCTTCGGAAAGAGGTCGTCGATAATGCACTTGGGACTCGCAGGACTTCTGCTACAGAGTATGTTTTCTGTGAGTCGGGGTTGTTTTCACTCATCGACGTGATCGTTGATGGTTTCTTGTGTTAGCATCTATGGACGGATACCCGTATTCGGGGCTCGAACATACCAAGCAGTTCCCTCAGTATACCCAAGACTCAATATGGGCCCTGAAACACAGCAACCTACACATAGACTGCAAAATTGCCTATGAGACATGCTTTCCGAATAACTTGAATTCTGCAAGTGGGTTGTTCAAGCATGTGACTTTCTCCAATCTCGACTGCGGGGATTGCAGTACGTGTTTACGCGTTCATTCGTGTCTTTTATTGACGTTAGTTTGTGACCAGTCATTCGAGCGTTGATTATAAGAAGTGGATCGTCGGGGTTGAAAGCGTTCCTACCCACCCGAGACCGTGTTGTGCCTGCACGGACGGAAACTGAGGAGGACGTGGAGCACACATTTCAGGAGGAGGATCCTCATCTCCCCTTGGGTTCAACATGGGAAGAACTGGATTTCTCGCTTGAAACTGTCCTTGCACACTGGACGCGTCATCGGGAAGGAGAAGCCAGTGTCAATCTCCGGATATGGGTAATGCGGGCACTTGAACGGTATCGTTTTGTCATAGGTAAGTGGTTGGGCCCTGTATCGTATTCAGTGCACTGCGACCCGACTGATTTGAACGGGATCCCGTTGGGTTAAAAGGCAACACAAGGACGGAGTTCATCCAATTAAGATCTCTCGTCTCAGTTTCCCGTCAGCTAGAAAGCCTCCGTTTGATGATCAAGGAGAAGAGTTCTCGCCCGGTTGCGATGGTGTGTGTGAACGATGATTTGTCGATGCATGCGAGTTGGGTTTTGGGCATGTATCAAAAGTGGGCGCGGGGTCTTTGGCCAAGGAAAAGTGCATGGGAACGCGCGGGTGATTTATAGATATTGGTATTTTCCATGAAAGGATCAATCAGTCAGTCAATCGGACCAGAAGTTCATATTCAATCTTTGCACAAATTTGCGACATGGGCACAATAGTTGTATGTATATACAGGTCATCATCACATTTGGTTAGTTCGTACCTTATACACCATCCTTATTCATGAATTCCCTAGTGTAGAATGTTCTTAGTCTCGAATGCACGTATGTCAAGGGACTACCTGGAATGTTTAGGCATTGTGGACATGGGGGCAGGCAAAAATTCATCCATCCAACCTATGATCTCCTACGACTGCATAGATTGGAATCTCAGGATCCGTAGGCATATGGCGCTAACGAATCAGATGGACCATCCATTCTCAGGCGCCCCCCAAATACTAATCCGCACGCACAAGACGGGCAACTGGATTAAGATGAAAGCAAATGTCAGTAGTATCCAGCTCACAGCCCCTGTTGCACACGACGTACCTATGTGGCTGTAAACGTACTCTACGATATCTTCGCCCATGCGTGCTTTAGCGAATAGACTCCACTCCTTCGAAACGCGGCCCTTGAAAACGGGTCCAGTCACGGAAGCCTCTGTAGATCGAATGGATAGCCTGGATAGACCCTCAACCTCGGGCATGCCTGCTTTTGGAGCATTGGAGTGGTCACTGATCGATCCCCCCCAAGAGCCAGATTGAGTGATTGAGGTGATCCTTGGTTTAAACAAACGAATTGATGTATTTTCAATCAGGCTCCAGCTTGGGGAGATTCTTGATACGGACATTGCAAGTGAACTCCTCGGGTGGAGATCGGGCCCCTTCGTGAGGAAGTGCAGGAACAATCAGTTGTGCAGCCAGCAAACAAAAATAACTTGATTCCAATTTCACGCTTTGGAAACTTAGGAGAACAAATCGATTGTCGAGATTAGCCATGGAATCCCCCCTCGCCTTGCGTAGGGGACCGAGTAAATTCGAGAATTCATCATCCAAGAGAATTCAAATCGTGGTGTACTACGACGCCAGGTACCTTTACGACCGGATATGTGTTGGAATAAAGGTCATGGCGCTGTGCCCGCAGCATCCCCACAACTTACCCAACACCAGCACCGCCTCTCCGACGCGTCTGTGCATTTCCCGATCCGTAGCATAGGCCTGATATATGTACTATAAAACTCGGCAGTAAACCAGAATCTTTTTGGTGTTGCATTTATCCCTCGCGAGTGTAGCCGCTAAAGCGCTACGTCTATATCGGGCTAGTCATAACAACAATATGGGTGCCGGACGGAAGAACCCAATGGCTGACCGATCGTATTGGACGTATATGGATAGTGGCTTCGGTATCGGCAGGATCCCAGCCTCTGATCTTCGGTGGGTATCGGAAGCAAACAGCCGGGGAAGAAGCCCATTGACCCTTAAGGGTAGACCCAGACTCGCACCCAGTCGTTGTTGCTCGTGGATGCGTGCGCGACACTCAATGTTGAAGGGTTGAAATGTGACAGCTCGCTAATATTTTTTTTACCAGGGAGTTCGGAAGTTTTAATCGTGATGACTGTGAATTGAAGTTATCACCATCCGGCGGACTCAGTGCCGGATTATATATTTCCAGCTTACTCAGCGCTTGCATGCGTGCATTGTGCACCCATACTACGTTGCGCAGCTAGGGATTTTCTCATTGTAATATGTACCCAAATATGCACAGACGTACTTGGTCTCCGCGCCGCTGAAGCAGGGGATTACCCTTTACAGACTCAAATCCCCTCAATACAAGAATTTAGTAAGCCAAAGTCTGACGGATATTTAGAATACAACAAGAGCGGTTCATTTGGAACGAGGCATCACAGGGGGTCGTGGAATAAGGGGAGCCAAAATTGCCGTGGCGGGAGGGGAAAAAAATCAAGGAAGGGGTTCACTAAGCCACTTCAACATCATCATTAAAGCGTGGGGGTGTGCTCAGAAGGTCCCTATAACAAAGAGAAAGGATTTGGGGGCGTGGTAGTTTGTCATGAGCAAAGGAAATGTAGAAGTGCGGGGGACCAATGATTGAGATGATTCTGATCTTCGACTCACCAGTGCCCATATAGGAGCCATCACGGTGTCACCCTTGAACATAGCAACGGAGTACAATAGTCGGTTATTGAATTTGAGGTTAGCGACTGAGTCCGTCTCGACCGTTCTGAAAAAAAAAAAGAAATTGGCGTGTGGAACGCGACGCCGCCACCACGGTTAACACAACGAAAACACCTCAGGATGAGGTTCAAAAGAAGATGACGTGCGTGTGCGAACGTACATGATGACCCAGACGTTAACACCACTTCTGTAGCCTTTTAACCGCACGTAACCGTACTTGTTATCGCTCACGAATTGCATGGTTTGTCGAATATCTGATCCATTTTCATCAACACGGGTTCATTGGGGATAAATTTTTTTTTTGGGATATGAGATACTAAGAAACAAAAAAAAAAAAACCTGAGAAGCAACGACTAACCTTGATGGAATGTGACAGCATCCTTGTACCCTTGATCTCCTCCGATGCCAGGAAGAATGCGAGCAAGTAACGATCCATCCGGATTCGTCCAATTCCCTCTGTCGGGGCGCGCATCAAAGGGATACGAGTCAGCAATCGCTAATAAGAGAGAGTTTTCGTCATCCTAAAGACACATACCCGAGTACCTTGACGTTGACTCTACGCCCGTTAGTAACGTTGAGACCATGGCCAACATTCGCCTCGTAGATGCCGTTCGCGTAGCCCCAAAGTTCACTCGGAGGGTTTGGAAACGGTGGCAAGGAGGCAGGAGCTTGGCCAACGTCCCATGGTGGTGTAGGGACGTTGGAGATGATGCCAAAGTAGGCAAGAGTTTGTAAAATTAGAGTAAAGACCATTTCGAGGCTTTAGAAAGGGGGAGAACGGTGTTTGGCTAGTGTTTGGCGAGGAAAACGGCCAACGTCAATAGACGGGAACCCCCCCTTTGCCATGATTTAAGTATGTGCACAAAGAGCTCATCTCGCAGACATTTCTCCGAAAGCTGACAAGGGATACCCTTCAAAGAAACGCGGTTGTGCAACTATTTTGCGCCGATGCGTTCTGATGGGTGTATGTAGCGTGGTAAGCAAGCAGTCGGCTCAACCTCGGCCTGGGCAAATCATTATAGTATTCAGTCACAAAAGTGCCACTTTTCTCTTTTTTAGTCGACGGCCCAGATCTTCAGATGTGAGCGGATCGGATGAGCGACCAAGCATGATTAGATGGTGTTCCAGCAAAGAAGATGAATCCCCGCTTTTTCCTCGATCTAGCATTACCAGATTACAATACAAAAGGGGCCATTTTTAGGTCTAGATCCCGCAATACAGTAGTGTTAACCCCGCTGTCTATCGCTGTCCAGCCAACTGCGCGCTGCGGGCATGCTGGGCGTATGAACGCCAGCGCGTGTCTCGGCTTGCTCAGCCCAGGGACGTTGGGGTCCGACACCTCCTAGACACCAAATGGACAGTTCATTATAGATCTTAATCTCCGGTACACACACAACAAGCCCGCTCCTGCCCTCGCATGGTTTTTTACATAGCATAATTAGCTCAATGTCAATTCGCCCTTGAACACATTGACCAAGCAAAAGCCAAAACGTGTTGAAGGGTCCTGAGTGCGCCATGATATCTTGATCATTATCACTGCTCTCTCGGAAATGAGGGAAACAGCTTCTCGACGCAAAATGGTTCCACTAAGTTGACCATGGAGCCAGACTCCGTGTCCGCGGAATGTAACGGAGCGGAATGTGAGTGCCTATCAATTGCATGAGAAAGGATCTTCCGCTTTCGTTCATTGCGGTTTATGCATGTAAGTGAGATATTTAAGGGCTAAATGGTATGCCCAAGTTAAGTGGAGGGGTTCACAGAATATGACGGCCGTGACGGGACTGTTGGCCTTGGTCCCAATGGGTACTCCATGGCAGTCTTTTCTTTTCTTTTTTTTTGGTGGAACCCCACGTAGCTTTCGCTGGTCTGTTGACCCGGGGGTTTGGGGGTAGGAGCTGAGCTCCTCGTGTTGGTGTGATGGCAGTCTTTTCTTTGTCAGCATCTTGTTGCTCTTTGTGAGCAGTTTGGATAGAAGCCTCCGATCTGCCAGACATCTTTCATACAGTGGGACGCGCAGCTTCTATCGCCGCACCCGCGTTGAGGTAGCCCTGATCAATGTTGTTCCTGGACCTGGACAAGGGAGGGGCTGCGAAGCTATGAGGAAGCACCAATAGGGGTAAGGGTTGCTGTGATTCGATTCCGAGCCGAATCCGAATTGGTCAACCCGACCAAGGTCCGGTGTTCAGTTCAATACCGAGCCTGAATGCAATGGTCTCACCCCCCCCCCTCGTCAAACTGTACCAGAGTATGAGCCAACCTGTCATCGCGTTTGCGATTTAGGACCTTCGATTCCACTCTCGGAATCGAACCACGGCAGTCCTAGAGCACCAACTTACGATCGACGGCCTGGCGCGCGCGATCTGCTGCGCGATCCCACTGGCCTCTACTCAAGCAAACACACTCGGGTTTGTGTTTACATTCACCGTGCGATGGCTCACGAGTTACCGTTTCAGGCCTTTGGAACAGACCGGAGATCCGGATCTCCGGAAGTGACAGGACGTATTCAAAGGAGTTGCCCACCGGAGATTAATGCTATACTTGGGTGACTAAGCTGTCCAGGAGACACGTGTTCCTCAATGTCAATTCATTCCCGCGAACGTCTCCCATACGTATGGCCGTGCTCTACATAATATTGCGCGGCTGTTACATACTCGTTGAGATTGCCCCAGCATGGGGGTTGTGCGTGATCGGACAAATGTAACTCACACTTCCAACTCTTGCCATTTGGATCCTCAGCAAACATACTGTACTCACACGACCAACTATCAGTTGCATCCGGAGCGTGACAAAAAGTACTGAACCGGCAGCTCATGTTGATGCGTGACACCCAACCGGCAAACTTACCATAAAAGGAATGCAATACTATCGGATATTGCCATAAAAGTAACTAAATGCAAAAGAATTTGAAAATGTGCTTAGAAAATTTTCCTGCACCCGGATATCACATATGGATGGTTTTGATTTGTTCTTGCACAAATGAACCTATTTCATACAGAAATAATATCCTTGCTAAGCCTACCTAAGAGGTAGTTTGTAGGCCTATTGGGCCTGGATCCTGGCTGATTAGGCTGCAATGGCACCTTACAAGTTGCATCAACCTGTGCTGAGGATACCCCCCTCAAGTGTGACTTTGGCCGCAGAAAGCGGGCCAGACAGGTGCGCCATTTGGACAAGGAAGTGGCCATTTTTTGAATGTATTTACTTCCGAAAAAGGGAAATTTGAATTACAATTTGCACAGCCACCCTGAAACCAGGTTTACAGCGTGACACAACTAACTCAACCTTTTTCCCAGTGTGACGCGTGACAGGTTGTTGGTCATGTTAGTACAGTATGTGTCGTGTCTTCGACCTGCTGTCCATTCTGAGAAGCACAGCCCCGCCGCTCTCTCTCTCTCTCTCTCTCTCTTCTTTATCTTGTGTCTGTCGCTGGCCTGAGATTTTTTTTCCAAGACACTTTCAGTTGGAAAATGTCAGGGCACAGCCCCTGACCCCACACACCCTCAGGTACCCTTCCCCCATTTTCTCCTATTTTTCCCTTCACTGTTCCACAATCCCGCGTGCATGCAGACCGTGGGAATGTTCTGGGCGAGTTACTCGCCCAGAAACCATCACAGCCACAACCGTGGGAACTTTCTGGGCGAGCTGCTCGCCCAGAATCTTCCCACGGGGGGGTGCCAATTATGGAAAGTCGGCAAAGAGCCGAAAACTGTATAGTTCCCGGCTCCCATTTGTAGCGGCTTCACAGGAGGTTGAGAAGGTTACCCTTCTTCTCAACTCATTTCCTGTGAAGGCTGGGGCCAGCCCCCTCAGTGAGTTTGAAGACCTCGGACTGGGACTAGATACCCCAGCAACTCGGAGGATCCCCTTGGGCCCGTCACGGAACGAGGGCCGGGCCCTGACAGCAGAAGAAGGGTTAAACCTAGTTGCACCCCCCACCCCGATGTCATTAGAGGAACAGATTGCAGAGCTGACACGCCAGCTCCGGGACCTCCAGACCCAGCTGACCACTCAAGGGCAACCCGCAGCCATAGCCCCTCCACCCCTCCATCATGCCCCAGTCCCAAAACCGCCTAAAGTGGCCGCCCCCACCCCATTCTCCGGGTCCCAAGATGACCTAGACCGTTTCAAGGCCGAGTGCGGGCTCTACATGAGCATGCGGCACACAGAGTTCCCAGACGAACGCAGCCAAGTCCTATTTGTCCTCTCCTACATGAAAGGAGGCATGGCAGGGCCATGGGCTACTCAACGAATCAATACCCTCCTGGCCCCAGGGGCCCCAGCCACTACCTTCGATGACTTTGCTGCGGAGCTGGACTCTATGTTTGCCGACCCCAACCGCCAAGCCACTGCCCGCCAGAAACTTGTCTCACTCCGACAGGGGAATGAACCAGTGGACAAACTGATCCAGCAGTTCGAGCTGTACGGCCCTGTTTCGTGGATGGGAGATGTTGCCCTGGTGGACCGCTTCGAGCACGCCCTCCACCCCCGGCTCCATGAGAGCATCTACCGCCTCTGGCCCATGCCCACAACCTGGGCTGAGTGGAAGCGCGAGGCCTCAGTTCTCGACAACCAATGGCGGCGATTCCAAGCCACCCAACCTTGCCTCCCGGCCACCAAGCCATCCCCCTTCCACTCCCAACCTGCTCCAGCACCCGTGCACCCCGCCACCCCAGCCACCATCCCGACCCCGACCCCAAAGCCAGGTCCCCAGCCTATGGACCTGGACCGCATGTGCCCTCCCTGGGAGGAGCAGAGACGAGCGGGTCTCTGCTTCAACTGCAACCAACCAGGGCATGTGGCCCGACACTGCCCGAAACCGAGACCCCAGCGAGCTCGCCTGGCCCTGGAAGACCTCCGGGCGATTGCGGACCTACTAAGGGACCACCCTCAAGGACCGGATCAGGCAAAAGTGGAGGAAGTGGGGGAGGAACTAGCTGAGGATTTTTGAGAAGGCGACCGGTGAAGGATGTGCCCCGGCCGCCCCCCAGCATCACTGTATCCGCATGTAGATACCATGGTAATCCCAAAACTACTGCGCGACCTAAACTACACTGAGTGATTGCTAAGAAAAGAAAAGCCACACCCACTAACCCCACAAGGAACAGCTCCCCAGACGCAGTAGTCGAAGTGGCCATCCCCCCACCTGCGATCTACATGTTGTCCAAGCGCCCCCCCCGATCCCTTAACCTCCTGGTGAAGCTGACGGCCACCACGTCCCTGGCCTCAGTCACCACCTCTGCCCTGCTAGACTCGGGAGCTACAGGGATGTTCATAAGTCGTGACTTTGTTGTCAGGGCCCGGCCTCGGACTCGGAGGCTCCCTGACCTCAACCCCCATCTGGCCTGTCCTCACACTATGCGGGGCATGAGATGTATAGTAAAAGAAAGGGAATATATACACTTGCCTATGCGGGGCATGAGATGAGAAGAAGGGTAAAGGTCTCATCTCCCCGCATGGTTGCTATATAAAGGAATGGGTCACATGCCCACAACTATACAGCTCCTAGAGTTGTGTAGTGTGACCCGGAGGGAACATCCAGGTGGCAGTGCCCAGTAAGCGTGGGAACGTTCTGGGCAAAGTTGCTCGCTCAGAAAGTTCCCACGCTATCCCGTGCATGCGCGTGTACACAACACACAAAGGCAACAACAAGGCAACAGTCAAAGAATAAAAGGGGGTAAAGTAGGTGGGGAGTCCGGGGCACCCTAAGGCAGGGTGCTGAACCCTGACATTTGTCCGAAAACACAACCTGGAGACCATCCCCCTCCCCAGCCGGTCCCAGTCCACAATGTGGATGGCACCCTAAACGAGAACAGGTCCATCACGGAAGAGGTAGAAGCGCTCCTTAGCTTCGGTCGGCACGCAGAGCGGGCCCGATTTGCAGTAACCAACCTAGGCCGTCAGTCGGTCATCATTGGTCACTCGTGGCTCCTGCACCACAACCCGGAAGTGGACTGGGCCCGGCAGAGAGTCACCATGTCCCGATGCCCACCTGCCTGCTGAGGCCTCAGGCCACAGCCGGTGACCCCAAAGGACCCAGACCTCACACTGGAACCTGGGGATGGGGTATACGCTGCGGTAATCCCCCCCGGGTGGGGGCACGACCTGAGAGCGACTACCACCCCATCGCAGCGGCTAGCCCAGGAGGCTCAGGACGCCACCTCAGGGGAACAACCCTTCGAAGAGATGGTACCGCAACACTACCAAGACTTTGAGGATGTGTTCTCAAAGGAGGCCTTTGACGAACTACCCCTTCAGAAACCCTGGGACCACGCCATTGACCTTATCCCTGAGGCCAAGCTACCACGGGGAAAGACGTTCCCGTTGTCGCCCACAGAGCAGAGAGAACTCGATGACTTCCTTAGGGAAAATCTGGCCAATGGACGGATCTGCCCATCTAAGTCCCCCATGGGGACTCCGGTGTTCTTCGTAAAAAAGAAGGATGGCTCCCTGAGGCTGGTCCAGGACTACCGGAAACTGAACGAAATTACGGTCAAGAACTCCTACCCCCTCCCCCTCGTCTCCAACATCCTCACCCGACTCCGCACAGCCAAGTGGTTCTCAGCCCTCGATCTGAGATGGGGATTCAACAACATCCGCATCAAAGAAGGGGACGAGTGGAAAGCTGCCTTCGCCACTAACTGAGGGTTGTTTGAGCCGATGGTAATGTTCTTTGGACTGTGCAACTCCCTGGCCACCTTCCAAACAATGATGAATGATATTCTCCGAGACTTCATAGACCGAGGGGTTGTCATCTGCTACATGGATGACATCCTAGTGTTCACATCTACCCTGGAAGAGCACCGGAAGGTCGTCCGAGAGGTCCTTACTGTTAGAAACCACCTCCGCCTAATGCGGGCATTTAGTGTAATGGTAACACACTCAAGGTACCTATGCAGGGCTCTGCGGTTCGACTCCCAGAATGTCCATATTTTATGCATTAAGGTTCCTGAGACCACGTGTACAAATTCCAACATGGTGGACATTCTACGGAAGTCACCGAGCACACCCAAATCCGGTTGCTGCCACGTGAGATGGGCACGTGAAGTCAAGCATTAAATTAGCCGGCCTGACAAAGTTTCAGGGGGTGTAGCTCAGAGCACTAAGGACCCAAATCCGGCTGCTTCAGACCACATGACGTGGACATGTAGGAGATTAGCAGTAAGTCCGGCCTGAATATGAATTCAGGGGGTGATGGCTCATGGGCTGTTGGAAGCCCGGTGGTTAGGGTCACATGTGGATCATGGGCTCAATCCAATGTGAAGGGGGTGTGTTAGAAACCACCTCCGCCTAATGCGGGCATTTAGTGTAATGGTAACACACTCAAGGTACCTATGCAGGGCTCTGCGGTTCGACTCCCAGAATGTCCATATTTTATGCATTAAGGTTCCTGAGACCATGTGTACAAATTCCAACACTTACCACCCTGAGGAACCGGAGACTATTCCTCAAACCGGAAAAGTGCAAGTTTGAACAGCAAAAGATCAACTATCTGGGGCTAGTCATCTCGGAGAACCACGTTGCCATGGACCCAGTGAAGGTGCAAGGAGTAACTGATTGGCCAGTGCCCACCAAGGTCAAGGAAGTCCAGTCCTTCCTTGGGTTCGTAAACCCCCATCGCCGGTTCATCCGGGACTTCTCTGAGAAAGCCCGACCTCTCCACACACTCACCAGGAAGTCCAAGCAGTGGACCTGGGGCAGGGAGGAACAAAGAGCGTTTGATGGATTGAAGGAAGCCGTCACCTCAGCGCCAGTCCTCACCTTCCCCTCCGACTCTGGCCGCTTCAGGCTAGAATGTGATGCCTCAAACTTCGCCACAGGAGCGGTACTCTCTCAGCTCCAAGAGGATGGAGAGTTCCACCCAGTGGCCTTCATGTCCAAAGGCTTCTCGGATGCAGAGAGAAACTATGAGATTTACGACAAAGAGATGCTGGCCATAGTCCGGGCCCTAGAGGAGTGGTGCCACTTCCTCGAAGGCACCCCAGAGACCTTTGACATATTCACTGACCATAGGAACCTCTCCTACTTCCGCTCAGCCCAGAGGTTGAATCGACGCCAGGCCCGGTGGTCCCTCTACCTCTCCCGCTTCCACTTCTTGTTGGTTCATAGACCGGGAAGGCTCATGGGGAAGCCAGATGCACTGTCCTGCCGCCCGGACCACCCAAACGGAAAGGAGGACAATATGGACATGACCCTCCTGCGCCTGGACTGGTTCGAGGTAAGAGCTACAGAAGGGGTTACGGTGGAGGGAGAGGAAGCAGACATCCTCGACAGAATACGCAGAGGGAGGGACCATGATGAGGGGGTGGTGAAGGCACTGAGGGAGCTAGAGAAGGGGACCCTACGCTCAGACGAGTGGGGAAAGGAGGGAGAGTTGATCCTCTACCGAGGATGGGTGTACGTCCCAAGGGACCCGAAACTCCGCCATGACCTGGTCCGACTCCACCATGACTCGGCAACAACGGGACACCCAGGGCGCTGGAAGACCCTAGAGCTCGTCTCCCGCAACTACTGGTGGCCCAAGATGCCCCGATACATAGCCCAGTACGTCTCAGGATGCGACACCTGTAACTGGGTGAAGACGTTCCCCTCCCGAAAGGTCGGGAAGCTCATCCCAAACAAAGTCCCATCCCGCAGGTGGCAAGTGATCTCAGTAGACACGATTGGCGAGCTCCCAGACTCCAAGGGGTACAATGCAATCCTGGTGGTGGTGGACCGGCTCTCCAAGCGCATCCACGCAATCCCTACCGTTACCACAGCAGATTCAGCAGGCATAGCCCGGCTCTTCCTCGAGCACGTCTGGAGACACCACGGCCTTCCAGAAGAGGTGCTCAGCGACCGAGGCAGTGCATTCGTCTCCCACTTCTCCAGGGAGCTGGCAGCCCTCCTAGGAATCAAACTCGCCCCCTCAACAGCCTACCACCCGCAAACTGATGGCCAGACCGAGTGAGTCAACCAGGAGATAGAAACCTACCTCCGGGTCTTCGTCAACCACAGACAGGATGACTGGGCTGACTGGCTGCCACTTGCTGAGTTCGCCTACAACAATCGCATCCATTCCTCCACCCGTCGCACCCCTTTTGAGCTTGACTCCGGGCAACATCCACGCATGGGAACCGAGCCGACCCGCACATCCGAAGTTGAAGGGGCTAACGACTTTGCCTCTCGGATGATGAAAATGCAGGAGGAGGCAAAAGCGGCACTGGAGCACGCAGCGGATGAAATGGCACGGTATTACGATAGGAACCGGAGAGCAGCACCAGCATACCAAGTCGGGGACAAGGTCTGGCTCAACACCCAGAACTACACAACAGACCGGCCAACCAAGAAACTTGACCACAAGTGGATTGGCCCCTTCCAGATTGTTAAGGTAGTATCCCCGGCAGCAGTAAAGTTACAGCTCACAGCCCGGCAGAGGGGAATCCACCCGGTGGTCTCGGTCACGAACATCCGCCCCTATGCCCCCGACAGGATTGCTGAACACCAGACAGACCCACCCCCGGGCCCGGACATCGTAAATGGGGAAGAGGAGTATGAGGTGGAGAAAATCATGGACTCCAGGTACCGATATGGACGGCTCTGGTACTTTGTCAAATTTTCGGGCTGGCCAAACTCGGAAAACGAATGGCTCCCCAGGGAAAACCTGGAGAACTCCCCAGACCTCATAAAGGAATTCCACCAGACCCACCTGGAAGCCCCCAAACCAGCAAGGACAAAAGAACCCCGCCAACCAAGAACCACAGCCGCTTCGAGGCGAAGCGGCATAGAGGGGGGGTGATGTCAGGGCACAGCCCCTGACCCCACACACCCTCAGGTACCCTTCCCCCATTTTCTCCTATTTTTCCCTTCACTGTTCCACAATCCCGCGTGCATGCAGACCGTGGGAACGTTCTGGGCAAGTTACTCGCCCAGAAACCATCACAGCCACAACCGTGGGAACTTTCTGGGCGAGCTGCTCGCCCAGAATCTTCCCACGGGGGGGTGCCAATTATGGAAAGTCGGCAAAGAGCCGAAAACTGTATAGTTCCCGGCTCCCATTTGTAGCGGCTTCACAGGAGGTTGAGAAGGTTACCCTTCTTCTCAACTCATTTCCTGTGAAGGCAAGTGTAACTAAGCTACTCCCTAAATGCGTAGCAACTCATTTCCTGTGAAGGCTGGGGCCAGCCCCCTCAGTGAGTTTGAAGACCTCGGACTGGGACTAGATACCCCAGCAACTCGGAGGATCCCCTTGGGCCCGTCACGGAACGAGGGCCGGGCCCTGACAGAAAAGTCTAACTCAATCTTTGCCACTGGATCGCCCCTCTGTGTTGTCTATGCCGAAGCAGAAACTGTGCTACGCGATACGGTCACAACCGGTTGGATCTCAACGTTACGATGTCAAGGACATTATCGCATTCACCTGCTCTTCATGTCCTCAATTGGCATTCTTCTCCCTCACCAACTCGATCTGCCCTCATGATTCTGAATCTGCAAAGTATGCCTAAAACACCATTGTTTGCCTGATGACGGGTGCAGCGGTGACAAATGATTTGTTTTTTCGGTACGATTCCCCCAGAGCTCCGGGATCTTTACTTTGTTACTTTGAGTGAAGAGATACTGACGTCGCACCAAGAGATTTGCACGATGACTCTTCTCCTCGCTTGTTTTCATACAACTTGGGTCGTCATGTAACTTCTGCGGTCAATGAGGCCATGCCATGATATGTAGTATTTCCAGCTAGCGATGAAGGCTCACTTTCCGCTTAATTTCCTTTGTGGTACCTAAACATTTTAACAAAATGGTCCGCCTGAAGCGGCAGATCCCGCTACTCTTACCTTGCATGCATGTTCACTCTCAACGTTGCTATTGGCTGAGACGAAGTCCGAGATTCGCTCTCGCTCTGTAAACCCACTGCGTACTCTGATTTCCACGTAGTTTACACTGCAGCCATGCAGCAAGCGGAATAGAACTGTGTGGGGCAAAGAATGGACCCTGTGCATAGGACTTTGGGAGAAAAAAACATAGGACCCACTACGGAGTAGCGTGAATTACACATATGACGCGAGCCAAGAGTGGAGCTAAAACAAGTGGTTCAACATCTAATCACTTGACATGGGAAATTTCATAAGACAGCTAGTTAGTGCTGAGACTGCATGCATAAGCTTTTGGCTCCGCTCCGAGTGACGATTGTCTTGATTGTCTCTATCAAGTGAATTACCCACACTTGTTGCTCTTTTCCCTGCATGTAGTTGTTCTCGTCCTAGACCCCATGGATCATGGATGCATTCAAGTCTGCGGAAAGAGGGTCTCATATTTCACGTTGGATCATACCATTTGCATCCCCCATGCGCGATGCGATAGCTAGAGCTCACTCAGGTGCATGTCCAACCCCCCCATTCACAGGCGCATTGAATGTGCTGGAAATCAGGCTTGAAATCGTAGGGTAAGTTGTAAGGGATCGACGCTTACTATGGCCTTCTGGGCCTTTTCGATTATATACGTTGGGTGGTGAATGACGTAGCTAGTGCTTATATGTAACCCGGGCGACATTCGTGGGAAAACAAACTGATTCGGGAGTTGAACAAGTTGAATTCTAATTGGGTAAGCCGTATGACTACGTACTCAAACCCTTTCTCCGCTCCTGTTATGTTCTTCACGCACCACCGTCGTCCCCCCAATTGCATTCGCTCATATTATTTACATGTGTGTGTCTCTGCACTGAATCCCTCAGTTAGCATCTCATCCCTCATATTTAGAGACCAGATGAGCTTTTCGGTTTTGCCTGTCGCAACCGAGCTGTCAGATATCAACCGCCAGCTCCCAATTGCTTGTAGTGATGTGGGTCCATTAATTTCTGATGACGATGAATCGATAGCTAACGTTTCGAATTGCCGGGGATCGAATATATTCTCCCCACGGTCTTCGTTGTGGAGAAGTGGCGGAAGCAGGGCCGGGCCCAGACTCCTTCCCAGTCGCTCACATGATTTCTCCGAGGTTTAGCTGCAACTTACGTTGCCCTCCGAAATCTGTCGAGTGACTGGTACAACTTGCAACACGTGATGTTCCCACGCTAAGTTGTAATGAGTTGTACATAGGTTATGGAATATAATTTTTAGTATTTACGCATGTGGTCATTGCACCCAACCCAACCTGTGGAGGCTAAGGGAGCACATCCAAGGTTGTGGAGTCAACATCCGGGGGTGCGCGAAGTTTAACAGTTTATATATTACTTAGTTACGAGTCACTTGTTTGTGCCCAGTGGCATAAGTGGTATGGCATTAGCTGAGGCTATGCAGTCTTTTTAAGTGGCACATGTTCAATTCTCACTTAGGAAACTTTTTTTTTTCATACCCTCCATTCCTTAGTGTACAGAAAACAACCATTTCAAACAATTATTCCATGGGAGGGCCCAAAAAAAGTTTGCCTAAGTGAGAATTGAACATGTGCCACTTAAAAAGACTGCATAGCCTCAGCTAACGCCATACCACTTATGCCACTGGGCACAAACAAGTGACTCGTAACTAAGTAATATATAAACTGTTAAACTTCGCGCACCCCCAGATGTTGACTCCACAACCTTGGATGTGCTCCCTTAGCCTCCACGGGTTGGGTTGGGTGCAATGACTGCATGCGTAAATACTAAAAATTATATTCCGTAACCTATGTACAACTCATTACAACTTAGCGTGGGAACATCACGTGTTGCAAGTTGTACCAGTTGCTCGACAGATTTTGGAGGGCAACGTAAGTTGCAGCTAAACCTCGGAGAAATCATGTGAGCGACTGGGAAGGAGTCTGGGCCGGGCCTAAAGCTCATTCTGGGGTTTTAATCCTAGATGCTGGAGGAAAGGGAGATTTGTGAATCGTTGCTTAACGTCCCCCTATCGTCACATAATCTCCTAAACACCAATGAAAGTCCTTCTCATATTGCTGCGATCACCCTCTCGCCTGTGCTTAGTAGGCCTCACCGCCACAACAAAAAACTGTCGAAATCTCGCTTGAGTATCTCAAAGTGCCATACCGACGCCATAACCGTCTTATGCCCCAAAATGAAGGGCCACAAGACCCCCCCACAGGTCCTCTCGTGAACCTGGGGGGGCTCGAGAACGTGACCAATGAAGCATGGGCTAATTTTATGCGCAACACCCAAAATTCAGAAGCAACTAGTATTAACGGCTCAAAAAAGAGGGCGTCGGACTCTTTGCCCCCACCGAATCGTGCAGCACCCTCAGTGCCGAAGACACCACCCCAGAAACCCAACTGCGTATTGCAAAGTGCGACTGTCGAAAATTTTGTAACATCGATCAACTCTGCTTGGGAAGCCGCCACTAGATTAAAAACGGAACTCTCGCCACCAGTGCTAGATGAATCGGTCAAAAAGAAAATCGAGGATATCTATGTCATGTTCGGTGCACCCCTCCCAAAGTTCCCAGACATAACTCCCCTGTCCATTGCCCTTGAACATGCTACTGCCACATGTAAGAGCTTGGCTCAAATGAACGCTACCCTTACAGCGGAGCTAGCGAAGGTGAATGAGAAAATAATGCAGACACAGGAACCTGTAGCTAACATGCCGAAAACAGTGAACACCACGCATTCTGCGCCAGCGCCCTCAGTACAATCCCCCACATCCCAGAACAACAACCACCACACCATCATACACTCAGCAAACCCCATCCCAATCAAACCAACCAAGAAACCAAATAATAAACCGCCCCAGCCAACACTACCCTCCCAAAAGAACCACCCTAGCCGCCTGATCATTGCCACCGACCTGCCACTTCCTATTCACAAGCGTAACATACAGCCTGACACAGTCCGACGTATTAATATGCTACTGAAGGAGAAGCAACCCATGGCAAACAAGCAAATCTTGGCTGCATACTCCTCTGCGCGAGGCAACATCGTTGTTGTTGGAGCAGTTGGAACACACGCAGTAGACTTAACACCCCTCAAAGAGGAAATAGTCAGCATTATTGATGATGGCCAGCCCTACCAAACAACTGCCTGGCAAGACAAAGCCCTATATTGGAAAAAGCTTGATGGTGTCCCCACCAGGGAGACGCCAGGAAGCGACCCATACAACCCCAAACAAATTCTTACTCAACTTCGAGATGGGTACGGCCCGCTCTGGGACCAATTCAGCCCCACAGCACCACCATCTTGGTTGGCCAGCGATGTGAAACTACGAACAAGTCAAAGAGCGTCACTTGTATTTACGTTTGACAGCTTCGAAAAGGCGCAGCAATTCCAGAGCGCCAAATCTTTCTATATATCAGGTACATTGGCTACAGTCTCTGACTACAAAGACCGGCCCCACCCAGTTCACTGAAAAATGTGCGTCTCTTCACCACATGTCACATCAGTGCAAGTCCGCCGTGTTATGATCGCGGCATTGCAGCCCAATCCTCTGAGCACGAGATCACAGTGTCATTAGATGTTATTCTAGATAAAGTACATGATGGAGCACACTTATATACATTTCTGTGTGGCACAAGGGAACAAAGGCCAAAGCGTTAAAGCAATAAAACTTCCCATAAAAGGGAACAATAACCGTGGCGACAAAGGGCATCGGAATGCCACTTCAACACGCCGACCTCTGCCACGTATGCGGTGATGAGGACCATATGACAAATGACCACCCTGAAGACCGTCCACCGAAATGCATCAACTGTAAGGAGGACCACCCGTCAACCAGTCGCATCTGCCCGGTATATTGCAAGAAGGCACAGATCACGCCTAAACTATTGGTAACAAACATGGGAAAGACCTCCGGACCCCCTGCTGTCGAAGTCTCAATGAGAGACAGCCCATGATTGGACCTCTGCCCCTTCTTTCTTTTCCTTCCTTACATGACACCCACCCCCTGACGCCACAAACCAGAGGATTATGCTTTAACCTGACATCACCCACCCGCCCTTCCTATTTTCCCGTCCCGATGACCTCACATGTAAACTCGATGTAGATTACAGTAGAGGTAGCCGCACTGTTGCGTCGTCACGCGACCGCGGGGTAACAAATCAGAGTACAACAACAACAACAACAACTTAGTAGGCCTCACCGACAATAGTAATAGCCTTTTCCCCACTGGAATATATGTTTTTAATGCTCGCCTCGCTACCGACAATCTTCTGAATTCTCCGCTTCAAGTAGACGAAAATATTGCGGTCCACGGCGGCGGCTACTCATTATCCGCCACCCTGACTACGCCGTGTTGATCCTCCACCTCGCCAGTCCGATTTGTCGGTGAACTCACTTTGGAGGTGAACAAGACGATCGCCAATACACCCGCTCTGAATCATTCGACCCCTCTGCGGCTCGGCTAGGCGTGCTGTCCACTCCGGGCTGTAGGCCAAAGCTTCTTCACAAATAGCGAATTCCCTGTACCGCTGTGATTCCTTGGGGGGGCCAATGAAGAATATGTCGAGAGCCGTGATTCCTAGCTCTCCTGGATCGATGCTTGGAGCGATGAATGAATCGTTAAGCTAGCGGACCGGGTTTTGCTCGATCGACTCATGGGGGTTGTATTCTTGTGGCCGTCAACAACAAGTGCCTGGAGAACTGCGATCCCCAGAAAGAAAATAAAGCAGGCGTGGTTCGTCGGAGGATGCGTTGTTGGCTCATGATAGGTTGGAGTCACGATCAGAAGTGGATCCATAAATACCCCGATCTTCGATCAATCGAATCGAGCGTCCGTGCACAACGGACTTCTCAGAAGAGCATTTGCAAGGCAATAGAGTGGGGATTGAACTTTCTCAAGTGCTAGCCCTGCATGCCACAATGGCCCTACAAACAGATTGTCCCTTGACCAATCATGGTTAATTCGCAATGTTGCGCAACCCATTGAGAGCAAGTTTAGTTCACATTTCGGCCATCGCGATTCCGGCATCACGACAGGTACAACCGCATCCAGGATCCAATTAGGGACCCGAACCACCTCTCGCTCGAGACTAGCGCTTTTCCCATCCAATTTAACACCACCGAGAAAGCTCGTCGATTCCCATACACATGGCTCCGAAGAGATTTAATTTGGATTCTCAGCTGCTACCTAGACCAACTGGTTAGCTTCTGGGGGTACGTTTTCTTAATACCGCGGACGTGGCCCGAGGACGTGGGAGTGACCAGCTAGCTAGAATCACGCAGAATAATTCCCCCATGCAGCTCGCCTTTTTTGCCCCGCCACGCTCATTTTTGTTTGATGGATATATGTTGGGAAAGAATTGGGGCGCACGCACATGTTTGTATCATCAGCGTAGTATGCGGGTTTGCTGGTGGCTTTAATCATTGACGGGGTTCGATTCAATTCAATTTGCAACAAACAACATCATGATTGTTTTGGCGCGTCTAACCAATTATATTAATTACTCATGCGTCTTAAGGTGTGTGTGTCGTATCGTTTCACATGGAGATGCACTGTAGGAAGTAAACCCTGGTAAATTACCAAGTTTTCGCAGGTAAACGCCAGAAGAAGTTACTCAAAAGCTTGGAAAACGAGATAGCCGCACTCGGATCTATTCACAGCGTGGGGGGCGCTAAAACCTATTCAAGGTCACTGAGCCCACGATGTTATAGATATAGACCATTCTACCATTCTCGTTCTTGGTGCAGGAAAAGGGGAGAGGCGTGGGACAACGCGTGGTTCATACAGTTTTACAGACGTCGTAACCACAGACATTAACAGCAGGTTTGGGGTTGTTTTATTAGTACATACTGAGCAGGAAAAGTGCCACCTTGTAGATATAGAATGGTAAGCGGCCCAAGTTACGCTAAGCACCATCAAATTTCCAACTGCAACTCGGTACACATGTCAAAAACTGTATTTTTGAGGCCACCAAAGTTTATGTGGCATACACAAAAGTAATTGCAATCGGAATACCGCTCAGGCACTTGCCTCAGTCTCGTGCATATATGCTTAGAGAACTGAAGAAAAAAGAATGAATCAGATGAGAGAGAGATCCTCCGTCCAAGCATCACTTGAAAAGAGACAAAATGATCTTTCCAACAAAATCGGTCACGGATGCACTGCCTTCCCACACACTGTAGAAATAGTTGGATGGCTCGTAATGCTTCTTAATGATGTCCGAAGCACGCTCCGCGATCGCATAGACTGGAATCTGAGGATGAGCCGCAACGACATGCGGCTAACAAGACCGGAGCTGGTTAAGCAACGAAACCCGGCAAGGTACAAAGGGAACACTCACGAAAACGCTAGCATCGACGACACGGAGCTTCCCGATACCCTTCACGGTAAGATCAGGGTTGACAACACCCTTTTCGCTATCCTTGGGTCCAATAGCCAGAGTAGCTAATTAAGTGAAACACGAATCATAAAACCAACCATTTTGTGTTCAAATGATTAACACGCACAAGAAGGATGCAAATGAGCAACTGAAAAAAGTATTAAAAAAGTATAAAAAAAGAGGAAGTGTCAGCATCTCGTATCAAAACTATAGGCTGTCCAACACGTACTGGTGTTTTCACGGATATACTGATCGATTTCTGCGTCGGTTTGTGCTTTAGCCAACGGACCCCATTCCCCCAAGATGTAGTCCTTCCAAACGGGTGCCTTAACTAACTCTCGTGCCTTCTTAATGGCTGCGAAATGAGCAGATGCTCAGCCTCGGACACGCCTTGACATGAGTATTGGGAGGCGAACTCACCAGTCTTCATGATGTGGAAATCGATCTCCTTTGTGAGAAGCGCAGGATCGATCAAAGGATCATCAAAGGGATCGCTTGACTTCAATGTCACACTTCCCCTAGAACTAGGAGACAAGACAATCGTCGCAATAGTTGCATAGTCACCCCCGGGCGCCGGGTAGAGCAAGTTCGAGAATCCATCATCTATAAAGAATTCGTATTGAGGTGAATCTGGGCCTGGGGAATCATCAACGACGCCAGGTTTCTTATAAATGGGATCATCGGAAGGCAAACGGAAGAAGGCAATGGTCTGGCCGATCGTGTTCGATGGGCGCCCTAAATGGATGGTTCAGTTTGCAGTACTTGAGATAGTCTGATCGGGTGTGATCTACCAGTCTTATTTATGCTATACAGGTTCCATTGTCCTTGAGCCCAGGCATCGTAAGGTTGACGGAAGAGCTCGTCCCTGGAAATGTTGGAATTTATATGCCACTGTCTCTCAAATGTTAGAAAATATGACCTTTCGCTTGCATAGACTAAAGCTTACGTTATTCGTAATCAGTGCATGGTCTTGCAAGTGCTTGCCGACATCAGGGTGATCCTTAACCACTTTAATTCCCAATTCCTCCAGTTCCGATTTTGGACCAACACCTGACTGCAGAAGGATCTTCGGGGAACCAATGGCACCAGCAGAAAGAATGACTTCCTTGTAAGGCTGCACGACGACCTTTGGGGCTGGAACCCAAAAAATCACATCATCATCATCATCATCAAGCGATTGCATCGATCGCCCAGGAATCACTTACCATTACGATCTGTGCCTCGAATGAACTCGACGCCAGTGACAGCGGGGTTTGGGCCATCAGAGAACAATATCTTGGTAACACGGGCATTCGCCACCACCTCCAAGTTCCGTCGACGTCCAGTCCCTTTAAAGTAGTTACTTGATCCACTTCTAACTCCTGTCCCTATGGTTCCGACCAATCTAGCCAGACCAAGAGACCTGCCAGAGTTAGTGTCAGAGGACCACTCGAAATCACCCCCGAGCTCGTACGAAGCTGTTGAGCATTGGTATCAACATCCATACAACACAAAATCCGACATTCGCGCGGCATACCTTGCTTAACCTTGTCGTGGAAAGGACTTCCATCATTAGGAAGGGAGATGAGTACAGGGCCGCTGTCTCCGTACGCGTCGGGATTAAAATCCCCATCAAAGTTACGACCACTGGTGGTATTCTTGCGCGTTTCGGACTGGGTAAAGTCATTAACTCAAAAATCCTCGATTAGATATGAAGGAAGGAAGGGTCGAACCTTTTTGGCAAATGGGATAATGCTATCCCATGACCAACGTGTATCGGCCGCGATCCTTGCGACTCGGTCATATTCTTCTCTAGTTCCACGAGTATAAAGCATGAAGTTGACCTGCATGAAAGTGTTCAGCACAATCGAACCTGATGGAATGTCCGATAAATGGCCCGCTCACGTTTGACGTCCCACCGACTACTTTTCCACTCAGCATTGAGACAACCCTGTTGTTGGCAAGCTGCGCTTGAGGTACGCTCGTATAGTTCCATATATTCTGCGTCTGGGATGGCCCCGCAGCAAGTACGGGGATGCTCCAAATTGAATCGTCTGGTAGCCTATTGGGATGACTATAGTGGCGATTCTCGCTAAACCTATGTAACCTACGCGGGACCAGCCTCAAGTACGAGAACGCTGTATTTAGGGTTCTCCGATAGGCGCGCCCCAACAACGGCGCCAGCATTGCCAGCTGTTGCGCACCATGAATGACTAAGCGTATCCCCAAGAGCATTGAGACATACCTCCAATGATGATGAAATCGTAAAAGGTCTTCAGGACACTGTATGTCGGGGACATACTGGTCGACGCTGGAGAACGAGGGCTCTGTCTCTTGGGCAGCTTAAATATGGGGGGAAGGGGGTGATGACTCCTGCATTTCGGGTTCTCTGTGGGACCGTTCGAACGGAATTGAATGGTGACGAAGGTGTAAGGGCCCCTGCAATTGTCAGCTTTGCTTCCTGCAACCTCGGCGCAGCCATTCCGGGAGCCCGCATGAACCCTGACTCCCACGGTGTCAGATCACGCGGTTAACAGGGCTTCCAAATACTATTGAGGCCACCACGGTTTGGGCAGCGTACACAAGAGTAGCTGTAAACTTAAGCACTGATCTCAGTCTCGTGCATACATGCTTAGAGAACTGAAGAGAGAAAAGCAGGGACAAGGAAGAGAATGAACATCAAAATGTTCAGATAAGAGAGAGAGAGATCCTAGTGTCCAAGCATCATTCGAAAAGTGACAAAATGATCTTCCCAACAAAATCGGTCACAGATGCACTACCTTCCCACACACTGTCGAAATAGTAAGGCCACTGATAATGCTTCTTAATGATATCCGAAGCACGCTCCGCGATCGCATAGACTGGAATCTGAGGATGAGCCGCGACGACATTTGGCTAACAAGACCGGAGCTGGTTAAGCAACGAAACCCGGCAAGGTACAAAGAGAACACTCACGAAAATGCTAGCATCGACGACACGGAGCCTCCTGATACCCTTCACGGTGAGATCAGGGTTGACAACGCCTTTGTCGCTACCCTTGGGTCCAATAGCCAGAGTAGCTAATTAAGTGAAAAACCAATCAAAAAAATTCAGTGTCTAAATGATCAGCACACACAAGAAGGATGCAAATGAGCAACTGAAAGGCAAAGAAAACGTCAGCATCCTGGATCACAACCATGCAATGTCGCACACGTACCGGTGTTTTCGCGGATATATTTGTCAAGTTGTTCATCGGTTTTTGCTTCAGCCAACTTTTCCCACTCCCCCTGAATGTAGCCCTCGAAAACAGGTGCCCGAACTAGCTCTCGTGCCCGCTTGATGGCTATGGAATGGGCAGATGTTCAGCCTTGGGCATGCCTTCTGATGAGAGGAATGATGTAGGCGGACTCACCGGTCTTCAGGATGTGAAAATCGATCTCCTTTGTGAGAAGCGCAGGATCGATCAAAGGATCATCGAAGGGATCGCTTGATTTCAATGTCACGCTTCCCCTAGAACTAGGAGACAAGACAATCGTCGCTATAGTTATAAATCTCCCAACGTCGGGCCGATTGGTAAGCAAGTTTGACCATCCATCATCTATGAAGAATTCGAATTGAGGTGAATTTGGACCTGGGGAGTCATCAACGACGCCAGGTTTCTTATAAATGGGATCATCGGAAGGCAAACGGAAGAAGGCAATGGTTTGGCCGATCGTGTTCGATGGACGCCCTAGATGGATGGTTCAGTATGCAGTACTTGAGTGGTCCGACAGGGCGTGATCTACCAGTCTTGTTTTTATCATACAGATCCCATTGTCCTTGTGCCCAGGCACTGAGAGGACGGCCAGGAGGTGGGAAGAGCTCATCCCTGGAAATGTTGGAATTTATATACCACTGTCTCTCTCAAATATCAGAAAGATGACCCTTCGCCTGCAGACACCAAAGCTTACGCTATTCGTAATCAGTGCATGGTCTTGCAAGTTCCTGCCGACATCAGGGTGATCTTTAACCACTTTAATTCCCAATTTCTCCAGTTCCGATTTTGGACCAACGCCTGACTGTAGAAGGATCTTCGGGGAGCCAATGGCACCAGCAGAAAGAATCACTTCCTTGAAAGGCCGTACGATAGTCCTTGGGGCTGGAACCCAAGGGAAACAACCACATTGTCAGCATCAAGCGATTACGTCGACCACCAAGGAATCACTTACCATTACGATCTGTGCCTTTAGTGAACTCGACGCCAGTGACAGCGGGGTTTGGGCCATCGGAGAACAATATCTTGGTAACACGGGCACCCGTCACCACCTCCAAGTTCCGCCGAGGTTTTTTAAGGTAGTTACTTGATCCACTTCGAACTCCTGTCCCTATGGTTCCGACCAATCTAGCCAGACCAAGAGATCTGCCAGAGTTAGTGTCAGAGGACCACTCGAAATCACCTCCGAGCTCGTGCGAAGCTGTTGGGCACTGGTATAAGTGTCCACGAAACACACAACAAAAAAAACCGGCGTCCGCATGGCATACCTTGCTTAACCTTGTCATGGAAAGGACTTCCATCATTAGGAAGGGAGATGAGTATGGGACCACTGTCTCCGTACGCGTCAGGATTAAAATCCCCGTCAAAGTTACGACCGCTGGTGGTATTCTTACGCGTTTCGGACTGGGCAAAGTCAAAGTGATATTAGCTCAAAAATAACAATCCCGTGGGGGGGGGGGGGGGGGGGGGGGGTCGAACCTTCTTGGCAAATGGGATGATATTATCCCATGACCAACGTTGATCACCCGCGATCCTCGCGATTCGATCATATTCTTCCTTAGTTCCACGAGTATAGAGCATGAAGTTGACCTGCACGAAAGCGTTCAGTTCAGCACAATCGAGCCTAATCGAATGGCCGATAAATCGCCACTCACGTTTGACGTCCCACCGACTACTTTTCCACTCAGCATTGAGACAACCCTGTTGTTGGCAAGCTCAACTTGAGGTATGCTCGTATAGTTCCATATATACTGTGGCAGCTTTGACGGCCCTGAAGCATATATGGGAGTGCTCCAATATTGACTGCCTGGCGCTGGCTGGGTGGGAAGGCTAGAAAACACTAAGAGTGCGATTCTCGCTAAAGCTATGTAACCTACGGGGGACCAGCTTCAAGTACGAGAACGCTGTATTTAGGGTTCTCCGCTAGACGCGCCCCAACAGCGGCGCCAGCGTTGCCAGCTGTGGCGCATCATGAATAACTGAGCCTGTCTCCGGGAGCATTGAGACATACCTCCGATGATAATGAAATCGTAAAAGGTCTTCAGGACACTGTATGTCGGGGACATACTGGTTGATACTGGAGAATGAGGGCTTTGCTTGTTGGGCACTTTAAATATGGGGGAGCGGGGGCGATGACCCCGTGAGGTCCCTCCCTACAACCTCGGCGCAGCTGTTCCGAGAGGCTGCATGGACCCTGGCACCCACGATATCAGATCGCCTGGTCACGCGGTTATGTAACAGACACCCCCATGACAGGCTGAGGGAGTTGGCCGGATTTATTCGTCTATTTGATGACAGCCTCAGGGAATAACGTAAGCAGGCGTTTGGCCTTTGTTTGACGACATGGCATAATCCAGCCTCTATTTAAGGAGTAACGATATTACATTTGCTTGCACATAAATGCCCAAACAATGCTGGCCGAACTTGGAATCATGGCTTAGCGGTGTTGTAGTAGAGGCTCGGATCTCGCCTGGTGTTGTGGCGGAGTTAGACCAAAAGGGACGGCCTCCATATGCCTGGCAGTTGCGGTCTCGCAACGCTTCCTAGGCTATTCCCGTGAGTGATTGACGTGGGAATGACAAAGCTGACATAGTTTCCGCGTCTGGCATGTGACTTGACCTTGACCGTTCACTTGCCCCCCGGCTTTACATAAGGAATAATCCTGCCCTAGAATCAGCCAGAACCCGTGCAATCAAATTCGGAATTGGATGAAAAGCCTCCACCTCACATGATTGGCATGTGGGCACTTTGAGGATTGATCATTTACCAGAATCGCACACCAGCATACCTTATTCACCCCTCCCCCCCATGGACGCTGCAGTGCAACTCGATGGCAGAGCTGCAACTGCCAGATCATTTCGGGACTGCGGGGTAATAAATCAGATGCGCCACCACCACCACCGTTTTATTTGTGCTCATCGCTTTGTGTTGAATTCAATTGTTACTATTGTTACTATCTTGGGAGTAGCATTAATGATGTCCATGCAATCCAAGGTGCTATCGAAGCACTTGCGAAGCCTAAGCCAAAAGTCACTCCAAAGATTGAGGAACAATTTCTTGCTATGCAATATCATACTTGAATGGTATTTTTTAAGTAATTTGCAGATGAGAATAGCTATTACCTTCTTCAGAACTTCACGAATGATTTCCTAGATTTCGGGCCAAAATCGATGACATTCCATTCGCTGTGAGCCCGCAGGGTCCTGTACTAGTTGTCATCGAACACGTTGTTTATCATATGATCAGGCTTTGCAACTCATCCCTATATTGTGCAAGTGTCTAATCGCAATTTATTTCAGTGCTCACAATTAGCCTGTACGAAAGCGATCTAGCGCAGCTAGAATGTCTCAGGCCCGACTGCACGAACCCAGTGATAGAATGTATGTGCAGGCTGAAGGGACATGCTACGGAGTTCACACGACAGGATAACAATCTGTTTCTCAGACACTTGAGGTATTCACCCCCGCAATTCAGCGTTGTGGGGGTGTTCGCACGCGAGATGGCGACATTAATATAATGTCATTAGTTCCTGGCTTCTAGCTTGTGATAATGTCGGTGCGGCGGCTCCGGGATGCCTTTATTCAAAAGGGTTTCCTTCAATTATGGTCATCAGACCCAAGTAGTCCAATTCTGGCAAATCATCCGGCGGACTATACTGTCCGTCGGACGACGTGCCAGGACAAAGACGAATTTCAAATCGGCAGTCCATTTCCGATGGCCTGCTTAGCACCTGAAATCCATGCATTGTCACGAATGCATGTGATCATTTGAGACTTTAGGATCGATGTTTCATCCCTTCCATCCCCAGCAATACCAAGATGACGAAGCCCGTATAAACGCCCCCACCTGATCATTGAGATCGGGCTGAAGTCGTGGGATTGAACCGCATACTGATGCACTGTTCGAGCTCCAATGGAGGAGGGTGTCGCAACTACGCTCTCTTGATCGGAATCGAACTGCTGCTCTAAGGCTTCCACCGGTTGCTGGATCCAAAACTCGTCTGTTTCTTTCTCATGAAAGAAACAGGAAGAAAGAGGTATAAGAAACCTATTTCTTCAGCTCGAACGAAGCCCAAGTCCCAAGTTACAGATATCTCCAAATTAAGCTGTCTGGTAAAGGCGCGTGTAGCATGTCGAGGGCGTATGCGTCCACTGTAGAATCTAGGGTGCCCCAGGTGCAAGCGGACAATCATAAGGGCCCGAGCCGAAGACAAAGACCCAGCTGCATCTGGTTTCTTGCCACCTAATAGAGCGATACTTGCACCGATGCAGTGATAACTTATGCATAAATACAAGCCATGATGTGTCTAGGGCTTCGCTGTGGACTGGGAAACAGGCAGTTTTAGTACCCGAGTCACCAGTCAAACAAGTTACATAATGACAGCATCCCATACCTTATAAGATGATGAACCATTCAATTTCTCAGCATTGGCCAGGAACTCCTTATCACTCTCTTCGTCCGCGTACATCTCCACCAATTTCGGCCCCTTCACCGCACGCTTAGAGGCCCCTTCCTGCCGCTTCCACGCTCGCCAATTGTTCTTCGATTCCACTTCCTTTTCGATCATCCGCGCCTTCCGCTTTTCATCAGGCTGCCATTTAGACTTGAGGATACGCCGAACGGCTTCGGGACTGATCTTGAACTTTTCAGCTAGAACAGGTGTGGTAAACGTCTCAGGGTCATGTCGATGAAAGGTCCGTAAACCATCCATGGCCTCTCGAGAAATTTTGCGTGGAGGTGACCAGCCATCGGGGAACAAACGTTTCATCGCATCCTGGTGAGCGACCACTTGACGAGGAACAGGGCCCTTATGAGTGCTCGCACGACGAACAGATGCGCTTAATTCGACAGTGTTTGCGTCAATGATTCTGGGGGAGGCAGGTTTTGTGGGAGAAGACTTCTGCGTTGGTTCGAGAGCTCCAGAGCCCCCTAAACTGGTTGACGAACTGGATGATTGCGGCTGAGAGAAAGACCGCAAAAACGATGGGAAAGGTAGAAGCCATGGCGAGTTGGGAAAGGCACCTGTGTAAGGAAAATGGCTCCTATAAAATGCTACTGGCCGCCGATGCCGCAGAAACTGTCTGGACGTCATGAAAGTTGAACGGAGCAACGTGACAAAAAAGAAAGGCACGACATGTGATTTCGGCGTCAGAAATTCTCGTAATCACGGGACGCGGAGATTGCAAACTTGGCTATGACTCTGACTCATTCGCATGAATGGCTTTTGAAACAGTGATTGGTGCTATTATGAGGCCTAGCCGAGCGCGGGTAAAGCCCCCCCTTCCCCATCGTTGTTCGGCGATACTTGTGGCGTGAGCCTGATGGTGTAGACTAGGAAGATAGGTTGAAGATAGGTACGAGGGGGCACTTCGATTCAGTGAGACCCGGAGCTATCGCATCAGTGTGTCAGGTTTCTTGATTCCGTCTCCAAGAAACAATTATCATCTGGACGTTCGCCTGTTTCAGGATACATTCTACAAACTTCAGCGCTAGCGTCTGTTCCATTTGACTATATCACTACTTTCAAGACCCATCTAGCACCAACCGTTCCCTCCCCAGCTCTCAGAGGGACAACGGGTTTCAAAGGTTGTAATACGAGCATTCTTATTTCACTGTTGATTACCTTGTATGTATGAAATGACGTAGACGAAGATAATGCTAATGTATGTGCCTGCGCCACTGAATTACTGACCACTCTCAACCTTCCCTTGTCTTCAAACTGCGCCCAAACCCTGGGGATCGTACATCACGACACCACGCCGTTCGCGATGTGGCTGCTAGGGTGCCCTTCTCAAAGGGGGCAACAAATCTTGCGTCAGCAGGATATGAATACATCAAAAAGGCGAAATCCCCGATGCCGAACCTGCGGCATCAACTTTTTTAACGCGGAGGAACTCAGCACTGTCTCCCACATATTGGTCATGACTGTGCTTAATTCCTCCATCTGACCTCATACACTCCCATATGTCTTTCTGGCGGAACATGGAGCTCAGGATGGGTGGTAGGGGATCCGATCATTTCAAAATATGAACGGATTTCAAAGGACCTGAAAATCATATTGTTGACCCGTCCGTGCATCCCTCGGTGCCTGAAAGATCTAGCTTCATCCTCCGATGTCGGATCACTGTGGGGCGGGGATGGGGGTTAAACTCTGAGTCGAAGGCGAATCAGTTTTTCAGGAGCAGGAGATGGGGCGCCTGCCTCATATGAATGGGCTCGGGTCAGTAGCCCCTTACGACACTGTTACAGTGCCTCAACAAGGCGGGCGTCCGAAGCTGTGACTAAAGTAAAAGTAGGTGGCGAAGATGGAGAACAGGAGTCTGTTGATTGTTGCTACCAAGGTCAGACCCTGTGATATTGATCGCAGAGTGATGGTCGTCCATCAGCGTGAAAAGAGATAAAGAAGTCCAAAGACCGCGGAGTGAGGCTAGCCAAGTGGCGCGACGTCAAGCAGTAACCTGCCAGAGGTAGAGACAACGCAAGGGAGCCCAAGGTTGGGTGTGTGTGCAACAACCAGTTCACCTGGGTGCCTGATGGGGATAGATACCGTACGGCAGACGGTCACAACACAGCAAATGCCTACTGAAGCGAGGCGAGTAGTTACGCAGCGTCAAAATCAGACGAAACCATGAACTCGGGTTCAACCGGCTGTGATCACGCGGCCTTGCTGGTTATGACTTTATCAAAAGACCCAAGTTCCGTGCGGGGGCGATGTCATGGACCCGGCTCTGGTGGGCGCACCGCTCTGCTTGCGGGCCGACTTGGGGCCATACAACATCAATTAATTAATTGAGCAGACTTGTCATGACAAACTATATGTGTTTCTATGCCCCTGATCCTCGGCCATATCAAAGGGCGGTGTGCGAACCCGAGTTTGTCTAACCTGATCGAAACGGGCAGTTGACGAGTACATCGAGCAAATTCCAACGGAGCTTCCATCTCTCAGAATATTGGGCAACCGCGCCACACCATTGACTCTGACTCCAAAGCCTCCAAGATGTGCGGGGTCAGTGCCTTGTTTCTTTTTTCGTTTTGCATATTTAAGGTGCCTAAGAAACAAACCGTCGTTCTACAGTCCGAGCCAGCATGTCCCCCACGTACAGTGTTCTGAAGACCTTTTACGATTTCATTATCATCGGAGGTATGTCTTAATGATGCCGGAATTAGGGGGGAGGGGGAGGCAACGCTTACTTATCTTGCGTGTAGCCGGCACCGCTGGCTCTGTTGTTGGGGCCCGTCTATCGGAGAATCCCAACTTTAATGTTCTCGTACTTGAAGCCGGTACCGAGTAGGTTGGCAGGTGATGCGTGTTGAATTCCAGTCTCAATCTTCCAAACAGTGTACCAAAGACTCAGACGTGGTCTGTGCCCTTGTTCGCTACGGGACCAGTATCCGGTACAGAGGGGCTGTGGCGATATATAAGCGAGCCTCAAATTGGGCTTAACAACAGGACAGTTCCTGTCCCGCGTGGAAAAGTGGTTGGCGGTTCATCACTTGTGAGTGCACTATTATTTCACGGCTTCCAATCTCCATTTGGCTCAACACTTTGATGTCTATAGGTCAACTTCATGGTCTATACTCGTGGGTCGATCGAAGAGTATGACCGAATTGCGAACGTCACAGGCGATCAGCGTTGGTCGTGGGACAATATCCTCTCACTTTCCAAAAAGGTTTTGGACTCATATCATCGAAACCTCTGTTTTTGATCTCATTTTGACTTTTCCCAGTCCGAAACGCGCGAACTCCCTACCAGTGGTCACGACTTCCCCGGGGATTACAATCCCGAGGGATACGGAACCAGTGGACCTATACGCATCTCCCTTCCTAATGACGGAAGTCCTTTCCACGAAAGGGTCAAACAAGGTACGCCAATGCGGGGGTCAAATCTATGTCGTCGTATGGATGTTTATTACCAGTACCCAATAGCCGCGCACGAGCTCTCTGACTTCAGCTGGAACCCGGACACTAACTCTGGGACACCTCTCGGCATGAGCAGAATGTGGGGAACCATAGGAACTGGAGTTAGAAATGGTGCGAACAACTATTTCAACACGGCTGGACGTCGACGGAACTTGAACTTGATACGGAACGCTCACGTTACGAGAATATTGTTCTCTAACGACAAAATACCGGTTGTTACTGGCGTGGAGTTTGTACAAGGCACAAATGGTAAATTATCCTTGGATCGCATCAGGAGATGATCAGATTAACCGCTTGATTTTGTATTCCAGGCACGAAGACCGTCGTCAAGGCTTCCAAAGAAGTCATTCTTTCCGCTGGTACCATCAACTCTCCCCAGATCCTTATGCTCTCGGGCGTCGGTCCAAAAACGGAACTGCAAGCATTGGGTATCAAAGTGGTTAAAGATCACCCCCAAGTAGGCAAGAACTTGCAGGACCACACAGTGCTTGTGAACAGTGTGAGTTCCGGGATCCCCGAGCTTTGGCGTCCGCAGGAGCACATTCCTAACATTTGGGATAACAGTGGTATATAAATGATAACACTTCAGTGGACGCGTTCTACACCAATCCTGTCTTTGCTCAACAACAGCGCGTATTGTACAACACTAACAAAACTGGTAAATCACCCACCCATCCTCCCCTCGAGCTGTCCCAAACACTGTAAACTGACTCATCCATTTTAGGTCGTATGTCCAACACGATCAGCCAAACCATTGGATTCTTCCGTTTGCCTTCCGATGATCCCATCTGGTCGCAACCCGGCGTCGTCGACACTTCCGCAGGTCCCAACTCGCCTCAATTCGAATTTCTCCTGGATGACGAATTCACGAGTACAATCTATCCCCACCCTTCGACGGGGAATTTCATGAGCATTGCGACAGTCAACTTGGCTCCTAGTTCCAGGGGAACCTTGACGCTCAGATCAAGCAATCCTTTTGACGCACCCGTGATCGATCTTGGAATCCTCACAAAGGAGCTCGATCTTCACATTGGTGTAACCGGTAAGTTTGCTTTCAACGTCAGCGTGCCCTGAGGCTAAACGCTTATTTATTTCCATAGCTCTCAAACGCGCACGAGAGTTCGTGACTGCACCCGCCTTCAAGGACTACATCTTGGGAGAGTGGGGCCCACTATCTCAAGCGCACACTGATGAAGAGATCATACAGTATATTCGGAACACTACGGGTGCGTACACGACACAGGGGTTGTGATCTGAGAAACTGACGCTCGTTTTCACCTTTCACAGTGTCCATTTTCCATCCTACTAGTACGTGTCATTCATCAAAATCAAGGGTAGCGAACGGTTATGTTAATTTCGTTTTATTGTTCACCAGGCACCCTCGCCATGTCAGCCTGGAACAGCCCCCATGGCGTTGTCAACCCCGATCTAACTATGAAGGGTATCAAGAAACTCCGCGTTGTCGACGCTAGTATTTTCGTGCGTGCTCTTTTTTTATCTTCTCGTCCCCGTGGGCTCACCAGCTATGGTCTTATTTAGCCATTCGTACCTGCGGCTCACCTTCAAGTTCCAATCTACGCAATGGCGGAGCTCGCTTCAGAGATTATCACCAGTGATTACCAATAGATGAAACTTCGATTTGCTTGGGTTAAATGGGAGGGATACGTGTCATGTATCCAAGGACAGTTAGGGGGGTTCGAGGAAAAATATTGATCACAATATAGTGGGAAGTATGGAGTGTGTATCTAATTCATGGTGCGAAACGCATCATCAATAACAGTCTTTTTCTTGGTACCTGTATCTATCCCTGTTGGGCTCAAAGCAGATTTCGGTTTTGAGAATATTATCTATCTGTTAGAAATGGGAATTGTAAAATGAAGATAGGTGCACGGGAAGGGCATGCGAAGGGATATTTGACGCTGTCTCTCGGCTTACCGGTATCCACCTTCACCACTGTCCTACACTGCTCTAGTGAAGCGCGGACGTCGCCTATCACGTTCCAAAAAAAGATTGCTGGCGATGCTGGTATCCACGACTCTGTCTCAGCAGTAACAGATCTTTCCCCTAGGAGACAATATTCGGCGTTAGTTGACGGTCGCGAAGAAACACCCGGTTCGGCAGCGGCCTAGCTCGGTGACTATTTCAACGTTGCTCCCCTGACTCACGAGTCCTAAGCTTCATGTTCATATATTGAGGTCCTGTGAAAGCTTGAATTGCCGCTTGATGGGCCGCACGTTCGTTTGGGCAATTACTTAGCGACTACGGAGGGGTCCGCAATTTGAATCCTAAAAACTACAAGTGCTGGGATGACAAGCAACTGACCTGAATGAACCTTTCAAAGATATTATTGACGCGATCGTTGTCCAAGTGAGCGCACCGGTTCGTCGAGCGAGAACCCTATTCCTCAAATTTGGTGAAGCGTTGGTTTACCGATGGTTAGTCGCCTCCATGTAAAATTTCTTGAGAAGCCATGGAGATGATTCGCCCGCCGCCGCCCTTCATGCATGGACATGACCCCCTGAGAAATTTCACTGCCTGTGTTCCGCCTGAGAATTCGAAGGTCAAGATCCGTCCTAATGAAGCGTTCCGTCGCATCCAGTTGGGAAACTGTCATTGTGTCAGGTCCTCTGCATGGCATGTGGACAAACATACACTCAGGATAGGAATTCGCACACTTTTTTCAGCTACGGTTTGATGTCGTAGGATACTTGGCATTCGCCAGCCTCCAAGATGCAGTAACGGGGACACAGCGGGCGCAACATCTTTTGAAAATTTGCCGCGTAATTGTGGGGTTGGAGCTGAACATCTGATTCTGAACTCAGTTGTGGGTGTATACTGGAGCCTGAAAAAATTGGGACTCAGTCGAGGGCCCTAGAGGTCAGATTTACACCTTACATTTGACACCGTTACTATGGTGAACGCAATAAGCCTCGGCACGGGAACGAAAGTCTTGATTCGTTTGATTCCCGCTGAACAACTTGTACCATTCTCGCAGTGTGCCTCGCAGATTTTTTTTGTTAAACTGCAAAGGAGAGTGTCCAGATCAATGATTCTACACTATAGCAGTGCATCATGGGTCACTGATTCCAGTGACCTTCGCTGCCGTACAAATCAGCGCCAGCGTTACCCATGGCATTGGAATTGGTTAGGATGAATACCTCGCCACTTGTTGATTGATGATACAATTCGAGTCGTGACAGATATCCAGAAGTCGAGACGGATGATGTATGTACATTCTCGTGAATGGTGGAAGGAAGCATTGAAGTCCGCAGAGTTCTCAGGAAGGTTGGCTAGTTGGTGATGGTCCCACTTCAATAATCATATGTGGGTGTTGTATGCGTAAGTGGTTGAATCGGTCATCGCAGGAACGAACAAAAGTCGAGAGCGCGCATGTAACTACGTGTGTCACCTTATGCATGAACCTAATCAAAGCGATCTTGATGTATATCGCAGTTGCGGAAGCCTCAGGACCAGTGGTCTGTGACAATAATCACCCGTTGACGAATATATACCTCCGGAACGAAATGGCCCGAGAAGCAACGATCCATCGGGGGGCGTCGGCGGCAATTTCGCCAGAATATAATCGGAAGGATCTCTTACTCTCTTGCAACGACCACGAGCAACGCCTCAGCGTTGGTGCGGGTCCTCAACACACAGATGACGGGCAAACGAAAATGGTATTAGACGAAGAGGTAAGTTTTTTGGTGCATACAAGCATGAAAACACACAGTACAATGACAAGAACGTCCCAAATAGGTGCGCAAGTGATGCATCCTCATAGAATACCAGTCGCTGAAGGGAGAAGCGGGATATGCTAGAGAATGTAACGGCAGCATGTGTGTGATGGCTGGCATAAGCGCATCATTGGCCAGGAGGGAGAGCGCTCCTTGCTCAATGGCTGATGGCCTAGCCCCAACGTGCCGGCGCTTACCCTCTGGGGAAATGCGTGCCTGTGGCACCATTGTGGTTGGGCCGCCGACCACTGATGGTCGGAGCTAGCTCAATAACCTGATCAATGCAATGGCTCGTTAGTTCAATCGAAACCGTACACAAACAAAGAGTTCCCCACAGAGTTTCGAGCCGCCGAGGTTTCGGTAGGAGTATGCAACCATCCACCATCCTGTGTTGCGGGAGCCAATGGCTCCGGCTGAGCATGAGGGAAGATGGCAGCGGAGGATGAATGAGGTTCGGAGGCAAGTCCCATAGAAAATTGAGGGTAGGATGGTGCAGGCTCTCCCGAAATAGCCACGGCCATTGGGCCAGTTGGGTACCCATTGTGCGCTATGGGGCGAGGCGCCGAGGATCCCACCGGTAGGATTCCATGATGCTGAAGTCGGCCACATGGTTCGTGTTGGCCAACTGGCTGAGGCCTTCCAGTGAGGATGGCTCGGATGATTCCCCGGTCCTGAAGTCTTTGCCTTTGGTATGATACAACAAATGCGGAATCAGCCTCTTGTGGCTGAGAGCCTGAAGGAGAGTGTGTCTGGAGCCAATATACGTCAGCTGTGTTGGGAGTGGTGCCAAGTGATTGCATCCCTCGAGTTACCCACCTCATCTCGAAACGAGCAAACAGCACCTCGACAAATCTTGCAGCGATTCTTTGGCATCCCTTTCCTCTCAGCGATTATATGATGTTGTTAGGCTCTGACGCAACGAGCGGCGGTTGCGTGATCCCAGTGCAACACAGGGAACGGTTGAACTGTGGGAAGTTGTTTGTTGAACACTGTGCGTCGGCATTTTCCTTGCCATGATCCAGCATCCTCTGAGATGACTCTCGCTGTTGGAAAACCGAAGGAGTGCCCACACTGCGAACCGCAGAAAAGGGACATTTTTGTGATCGGTTGTCTAGGTCTCTTCACGGAGCGAGCTCAGTCGGTGATGTCCTCTTTTCACATCCCGTCTCTGAGTGTCTACTTGATGTTGGTCACCTGCACACCATCGCCCCGCATCTGTATTGTTGCCTGCACTTGGAGCGCGAATTGGTGTTCCTTGCAACGTTTCTGTGTAAGGATATGACAAACCTCAAGAATACATTGAATGATAGGAAAACTTGTGGTACAAAGAAATTTCCGGTACATTGCAACAGTCACGAACCGACTTCTCGAAGGCGAGATACTTGAGAGGGTGCTTGTAGCTCACTCCTCCCTGCCTGAACACTGTGCCGACCGCCTCTATCTGCACGAAGTCCGAAGACTGAAGTTGAGTCGGACGTAGCACTGACCTCCACCGTCAACTAATTTGTATGTGATGACTTGTCAGCGGAGTATAATCTGGCCATTACTTGGACGAAAGTGGACAAATCGGACTCCGTTCTTTTTATGTTTCCGTACAATTATTCCGAAGCTAGGTTAGTCTTTGCGCGCTGCTCACAAGCGCCCTCAGGTCTACAGGCTAAAAGATCCAGAACATGAAAACTCTTGATATGCTATAGTATCGGCGCTTCAGCGGCTACACTCGACGGACGGTAGTAAAATGACAATGACTAGCGCAGGCTACGACGTATTTTGCAGTACAATGGGGTGCATGTTCTACCGTTCGGCTCTTGCGCGGTAATAATGGGCGAATTGCAGGAATAATGTCGGATGGCATGATCAATTGACCAATTGACTTGTCACTCAATAAAAACAAACGAGTGAACAGTATGTCCTCTTCCTCCTAATGATGCATCACACCATCTTAAGCAACAAAATTGCCTATCACCTGTCGAACTTCCATAACCCGAATTGCTCGCGACCACACGGCCTTTGAGGTGCGCGTATACGTATGCATTTGCACTGTATTGCAGCCGCGAGTCTGTGTATTTCGGATTAAATTTATGGGGTTGGAATTGACTTACGCCGGTTCCCTAAATGTCCTTTCTAGCTGATTATCTCATTTGCTCGCATCAAGCTCATGCCCTCCAAGTCACGGGGAACCCTTTCGACAACGATCCGCATAATGATATACAGCACAGACGCCCGGCAGTAATAATGAAACCACTGTTTTCTACCACCTGTGACGTCAGGATCTTAAAGATGACGTAACGGAGATGCCTGGAAGCTTAATGCAGCAATTTCGAAGCAGCCCTGATCAGTTGTAAAATTAAACGCACGGATGATTGAAGAATGGTTGGCGAGCGCGAGCACAAGCGGTCCAAGTGTATCATAAAAGTGCTGACACTGGTGTATTGTACGTAGACGCAGAGGGTTGTGCGGAGTTCTGGCCGACGCGAAACAACTTTTGTTATTGCAGCCGGCTTACATACAAGGCATGCCATATGGTCATTATATTAGCCCCTGATTGCCTTCGGATTTACATGCTGGTATGTCTGGCTCCCCCAGTTGCTAGTGTTCCTGGGGTAGCTTTGTTTTTCTTTTGAATATTGTGTTTGAACCTCCGAACGAGCATGGCTTGAGCACCTTAGTCGTATTGTAGCGGAGTCGGCCGAATTTATCGTGTCTCATCTCCTGGGTCAATCAAAGGTCGATCCCGCCGAACTTGCGTTTCTGGCCGGCCGCTTCCACTAGAAAGGCTGCTGCGTTGCCTCGACCTTGCTTGTACCCTAAAGCAATGTCAACAGGGTGGGAAAGTTAAGATTCCCACGAATTGAAGAGCAAGGTAAAACCGCAGACTCCTACCCATCATTTGTTCACGGTATCACTGCGGAGACACATCGCTTTGACGGCAAACAATCATCCCGGCATTCTCGGCTTCTTGCATCTGCAGCTCAAGGCCGCCGCCCGCCGGCGTCTAATTGGTTTCTCAGCATATCATCTGTACCTTTGCATACTCAGCCAGAGAGCCATTTATACTTAGCGTTATTAACGCATATCGGTGACTTGTGGCTGCAGCTCGGTGTCGATGAGGGGAGTGCGGAAACGACCGCCCCGCTGTGACTAAGTGTGGCTGGTCTGCATATTTGTTCACGACTTTGACATCACCCCCATTATGGATGTCATTGATTGTCGTGGTTATGAAGCCTCACCTGGGATGACTTGCCGCCTCACTCGGAACATTGTGATGCAATGCGAAACTGGTGCTCTTCATTCTTGTGTTACACGATCTAGCATTACTTCGCGCATTACTTCCCATGGGATGTCTGACGTGAATCCGATGGTGCAGTTTTGGAAGAAGGGGCCATGGAAGTCGGATAAATCTCGACGGCGCAAGGCGGCGGGCTCCTTCCTCCTCCCTTCTCACCTTCATTGTATACCATTCGCATGGGTTCTGAAATGACATGAAATCTAGCAGTGTGTGGAATTGGCCGGAATATGATACATATCTACCTTCCCACCCTCCTGTTCGTGGAGGGCGGTGCGGAGTGCTAGCCCGAGGGATATGTTTAGACGCCCTATTGACCTTTCTGAAACGATTTGTCATACGTGCCACTGTTGGCTGGCAGACGCGCGTGGGTCCGCGATCACTCTCAATGCCGTTTACTCCTGTACAAATAAACCGCGTGTAGCAGCCGAAAATGTACAGGGTCAGCACCTCGTTCTTTCATACTTAAAGTCTCCAAGAGACAAACCGTCGCTGTGGTTCGAGCCAACATGTCCCCAACATATAGTGTTCTGAAAACCTTCTACGATTTCATTATCATCGGAGGTATGCTTCAGCACTCTACCACTGCTTAGACTCCGCGTTTATGGTCCGTGCAGCTGGCACCGCTGGCTCTGTCGTTGGAACCCGTCTATCGGAGAATCCCAATTTCAAAGTCCTCGTCCTTGAAGCCGGTACAGAGTGGGTTGGCTAGTTTTATGTGGAAAGCTGCACTCTCAGCCATCCTTGTAAAAGCGTGCCGAAAACTCCAGCATTCTCTGTCCCTGTATATGCCACGCAGCCAGCATTTGGTACAGAGGCTTTGTGGCAATATCAGAGCGAGCCTCAAATTGGGCTTAACAACAGAACAGTCCCAGTCCCACGTGGAAAAGTAGTCGGCGGGTCGTCACTTGTGAGTTTTACGAGTTTGCCCAATTAGACTCGATTCACGCTGAGCACTTTCAATATGGCCATAGTTCAACTTCATGTTCTACACTCGTGGATCGTTTGAAGAGTATGACCGGATTGCTAATATCACAGGCGATCAACGTTGGTCGTGGAATAATATCCTCCCGTTTTCCAAAAAAGTTCGAGTTCCACCCGCCTTAACCCGTTATTTAAACTGACCGGCCTCTCCCCAGTCTGAAACGCGCAAGCTTCCTACCAGTGGTCACGACTTCCCTGGGGATTATGATCCCAGCGTATACGGGAACGAAGGCCCTATACTCATCTCCCTCGCTAATGATGGAAGTCCTTTCCACGAAAGGGTTAAACAAGGTATGTCATGCGAAAGTCAGATTTGTATACGTCGATGGATGTTTATACCTCCAACAGCCGCGCACGAGCTCCAGGACTTTAGCTGGAATTCGGACACTAACTCTGGGAAACCTCTCGGCGTTGGCAAACTATTTGGAACCATAGGAACAGGTGTTAGAAATGGTGCAAACAACTACTTCAAAGCGGCTGGAGCTCGACGGAACTTGGATCTGATACGGAACGCCCAGGTTACAAGAATATTGTTCTCTAACGACAAAATACCAGTTGTCACCGGCGTTGAGTTTACCCAAAGCCCCGATGGTAAGTGACCCTTTGGATTGCCACATCAGGAGATGTTTGAGTTGATCGCCTGATGATGTGATTTTGGATTCTAGGCCCAAGGACCGTTGTCAAGGCCTCCAAAGAAGTCATTCTTTCTGCTGGTTCCATCAACTCTCCCCAGATCTTGATGCTCTCGGGCGTTGGTCCAAAATCGGAACTCGAGGCATTGGGGATTAAAGTGGTTAAAGATCATCCCGAAGTAGGCAAGAACTTACAAGATCACACATTACTTCTGAATAATGTGAGTTACGGGAGTGTTTGGGGGTTCTGCAGGGGTGGAAGATCGCACTTCTAATCTTCGGAATGACAGTGGTATATAAACGACAATGGTACAAGGGACGAGCTCTACAATAACCCCGCCTTCGCTCAACAACAACAAGGGTTGTATGACACAAACAGAACTGGTGGGTCATTCCCTCCCAGGTTGTCCCAAGCACTTGCACACTAAATTCCATCTAGGCCGCTTGTCCAACACGATCGCTCAATCAATTGGATTCTTTCGTTTGCCTCCTGATGACTCCATCTGGTCGCAACCTGGCGTCGTTGACAATTCCCCAGGTCCAAACTCACCCCATTTTGAATTTATCATGGATGATGGATTCACGAGTACACTCTATCCTCAACCCTCGAAGGGGAATTTTATGAGCATCGCAACAGTAAATTTGTCTCCTAGTTCTAGGGGAAGCGTGAAACTGCGATCAAGTAATCCCTTTGACGCGCCCCTGATCGATCTTGGACTCCTCACAGAGGAGCCCGACCTCCACATCTCTGTGGCTGGTGAGTTTCACTTACAAACATCAACCTCAACAGAGGGCGTGCCTGGGGGTTGAGCGTCTATTGATTCCATAGCCCTCAAGCACGCGCGAGAATTCGCGACTGCACCCATCTTCAATGGCTACGTTTTGGGGGAGTGGGGTCCATTAGCTCCAGCGCAAACTGATGAAGAGATCGTGCAGTATGTTCGCAACAATACGGGTACGTGTGCGAACAAGGATTGATATGGGAGATGCTGATATTTTGCTTTCACCTTCCAGTATCCATTTTCCATCCTTCTTGTACGTGCTGATTACCAAGGTAGCAGACGGTCAATTTGATTCGTTTACCCTCCATCAGGCAGTCTGGCCATCTCGGCCAAGAACAGCACCAAAGGTGTTGTCAATCCTGATCTAACCGTGAAGGGTATTAAGAAGCTTCGCGTCGTCGATGCTAGTGTTTTCGTGCGTACACTTTTTCGTCCTTTGCTGGGTCACATCGCTTAGCCAGTTGTGGTTTTTGTTAGCCAATCATACCAGCGGCTCACCTTCAGATTCCAGTGTACGCAATTGCGGAGCTCGCGTCCGAGATGATTGCGGGCGATTACAAGTAAATGAACGAATTTTCCTGGCGACTCAAAAGGGGGGCATGTTTTGCCATGTTCAAGGACAGTTACAGGACATAAAAATATCGAGGACGACACAGACTGAGGATACAACATGTTTACTTATTCATGATGCGAAACGCACCGTTCCTTCTCTCCGCTCAATAACAATCAGCTTTTTTCCCATACACGTATAAAGCACTTTGGTGCTTGCGTCTGCAGTTCCCTCGATGCCCACTGCGGCCCATGGGTGGGCCTTCAGCGCTTCTTTGAGTCGCACTTGATCTACCTTGTTCGGGAGAGCAGCGAGCAGCAGAAGTATTATCTTCGCTGTGAAAACTTGGACGGTGGTGACACTTGGTGAAGGCGTAGCCGTGTGTTCTGACAAAACGGATCGCAACGCCAGGTCTGTGCTCTTACTCGAGGATATCGGTGTTTCTTCCAGTGCAACGAGGAGTTTACTGCGAGGGGGGGAGGGGAGTCAGCATGCAACCTAATTGACTGGTAAAGTACTCCTGACATTGTCTCCCGACTTCCCGGTGGCGGCGGTCCAACTCGTTGCTGTCCAACACCGTATTTGTGGTCAGGTATTAAAATGTCTCCTGCCGTTTTCCAAACTCGAGACTACTGGCGTGTCGGCTTTTGATGCTAAGAAGATAGGCTAGGAATACATACTATCTGCGACTCGACCTCGGGGGTAACAGGGAGAGGAAGACTGTCACTCGTTCCTTCGGGAGAGACGCTAGTCGACGGCTGCGAGGGAATCCCCGGCTCGGGCAGCACCTTGATGAACGTTTCAACCTGGTCCTTTTGACTTGAGGGTTCTGATGATTCGACTTGTTGCTGAGTAGGCAGTTTGCTCTGGACTTTTGAGGCCACTTCCGAAGGTATCCTTGCTTGCACTTCAACTGTGAGTCGGGAATACGGGTTTCGTGGATTGCGGAGTAGCGAGAAAGCCCGCCGTTGGGGAAGGGCAACTTCTTGCTGCGTCGTCTTCGGTTCAGCCCCCAGAATCACGGTCGCATCGCCGTCCCCTTCAGTCTCTTCTTCATCTTTACTTTCCGGCTCTGTCTCTGTCTCCTCTGGTTGGGCTACTTTACGGCCTGCAAGTGACCATCGTAGGGAGGGATTTGGGACGCTCATTACGGGGGAACCCCCCGCTGATGATGTTTCTTCTGTTTCCTCGCCCCCACTTTCACCCTTAGGGCCTTTAGATTGCGACGATGCTGGGCGGGGGGTGGCGCTCCAGAAGGCAACTTCATCTTCGCTCGGGGGCTGCGAGGACTTCTGAGGACGCCTGGCATCTCTCGTGGCCTGACGGGCCGCCCTTCGTTGGGCGATTGCTTCGGCGGTGGTGAGCTTCCTCTGCGGTGGGGGGGCGGGTGGTGGATCGCCGGCCTGGCTTGAATTCAAAAGTGTTCGAATTGTAGAAGGCGACGTGAATATTGATGCATCAGACTCAGTCGTGTGACCAGTCTCCCGAGCACTCGGTTTACGGATTTTACCCAGTAGCTCATCGCGCTAAATGATCCATCGAGTTTAAACGAGGATATTGGAGAAGTTCGAGGACGACTTCACCTTCCTACGGGCAGCCGCGACACGCGCCTCCATTTCCCTAGTAAGTTTCTCCTCTTGCTTGGCTGAGCTGATCGGATTTACTGGTTTAAGAGGTTTTTTGCTAGCATTGGCTTTTTCCAGCTTCATTTCGTAAATATTGTGCTCCAGAGCATGTCAGTGACGTACTTCATGCTCCAAAATTGAGATAGATTGGCTCAATGTTCCAACATATTTCATCAGTTCTTTCGCATGCCCTTGGGCTCTGGGCATGATTTGACTGTCAGGAGGACGCGTCACACGACTGCCGGTAAACAGCATAAGCCTAGGGCAACTAACTATTTCTCCCCAAGTTTGAGGACCGACTCAAGGCACTCCTCAGCGTCCCAAAGTTGAAGTGGTGCCTCGCGTGCTTTTCTGAGAGGGGTGGCGTTGACCGACTCTCTTCGTTTCAGATCTAATGCCGGCCCAGACGGTTCAACACCAGGAGATGGAGCTTGGACAACAAATAGAGCCGCTTCGATGTCGTCCACATCGCGGACCGACTTGATAAGTGGGTCTGTCAGAACAGCGCGTGTGTAGTTTGTCTGAGTCTGGGAAGGATGTGACGCCTTCGACAGAAGAGTTTGAGAAAGTGCCGAAAATCGGTCTACGATGTCAAAGAAAGCAAGATCGCTCATTATTACGAAGAGGCAACAGTTTAGACGCCAAATGAGTTTCCTGTTTCTATTGACAGGTATTTGCGCACGGCGCTTAGCCACTTCGATGAGTGACATTGCTCAAGAGACTATTCGTTACGCGGCGTTCGCTGCATTCAACATTTTGGTTGCCAAAGAGGTGAATACTGTGGTTAATGAGCCATACATGGTAAGACGGCCCCAAGACGTCATTGGACCATTTCATAATCACCCATCACAGGATGAACCTTTCCACATCCCTCAAGCCCAGGCTTACTGTAGGGGGGAGTGGGACTCCTGGGACCCCAAGATAACAACACCACCAGGCCTGTAAGCCTCCGAACTTCTTCAATACATTCTTCTTCACTCCGCTCACTTCCTACGTGGTAGCTAGGTACTTGCTGTCCGTGATCCTGAAGAAGATCTTCCTCTTCAAATGCACCATTGGAACGCTTAGGCTCACAAACATCCTGTTATTGTCCTTCTTTCCTCCGCTAATTTCATCGCTGCAAGCAAAGTTGCGACGTATCGACGCACCTCAATCATGGCTGGAACCGACCTTGGAATCGATTGTCATATCAGCATTTCCCATCACTTGGTTTTTCGCGTTTCTGTACTATACAGAGACAGGGAGTGTCTTCTTCGTACTTGCATGCCTGCTTGCTGCGCTCCATCAGAAGCATTGGTTGGCTGCACTTGTGAGTCTGGATTATGTGCTAGATGCGAATGTCGAGCTCATGTCCTCTTCAAGCTAGGATTGATAAGTTGTACTTTCCGGCAGACCAATATAGTTTGGGTATTCTATGCGCTTGGGCTGAGCTTGCTCAAGACGCTACACTTGAGAAGGGTGGGACATTCGAAACATTTACACGATCCCGTAGTGGTGGACGCGAAAATCGGTAAATTTCGCACTGCATCACTTCAGAGGCACTCCTGAACGATGCCATCTTTTTTAGAGGACTTCGCTAAGAGCGTGATGTCGCTGCCAAGGGCGATACTACCTTTACTTCCGTTCATTATTCCTTACGCCCTGCTCGCTCTTGTTTTTACTGTATTCGTGGTCTGGAACGGCGGCATTGTATTAGGCGACAAATCCAACCATATCCCCCAAATGCATATCCCTCAATTATTCTACTTTGTTGGATTTTGTACGGCCCTGGGGTTCCCAGTCCTTATTGGGGGGCCTGGGGGTTTAATTCATCTTGTGAAGGCCATTGTGTCCTTGATTGCTGGAACTTGGAGGTATTCAACTTCCAACTACGAGTTACGATACCAGTGATGACACCCTCTACAGGCGATTATTGTTATACGTCACCTTCTGCGTTCTCACTGGGACAATTATTCACTTCTTCACGTAAGCCATGCATTCAACAGCATATGCTTGAAAGAGAACTGACCTCTTTTTTCCTCTAGAATTCACCATCCGTTCCTTCTGTCTGATAATAGACATTACACATTTTACGTTTGGAATCGGCTCTACCGCAGACATTCACTGGTCCCGTACATATTATCACCGGTCTATGTTACATGCTATTACGCATGGTTCATCCGCCTCTATTATCCCCCTTCCATGACCCTCAACGACGAGCAACCGGTACACAGCAAACAAATTGTTCATCGTAGTGAGAAATCATTGCTAGAAGCTCTGCTCCTTCCGATATGTCTCTTGCCGACCCTTCTACCTACTCCTCTTTTGGAACCTCGCTACTTCCTGATACCATGGCTTCTCCTACGGCTGCAAATTGACCCTCCACAAATCAGGTCATTCGAAAGTCTCCACTGGAGTCTCCTAGGCGAGGGTGTGTGGAATGCGGTGATCAATTGGGGAACGATGTACGTTTTCCTGTATAAGTACCGTCCCGGGGTAGGTAGATTCATGTGGTAGTTATATGTTACATGGGTTGGGTATGTGCCTTGAAATTCGTAAGACAAGCAACAGCAAACCAAGGGATAGTCGTAGTCATCCGAGAAGCAGTCAAACCAGCACTCCGAGAAACCACAGAAGCCCGAGAAAAAGCAACTGCATGAGCCTATCTGACTCTGCATAACTCTACAAAACTAAATCTCAGTCTAGTCAAAATGCCCAGACCTCCTGAGAGGCTTTCATCAATCCATCTCCGGCATCAGCCCCGTATCCTCGTAATTCTCGATACAGGTTTCGAACACCTTTACCCATCTCCACAGCCTTCCTTACAACGATAATTGAAACCCGCGCGGGACGTGACTCAAGAGCGGTATGTACCAGTTGGACCAACCGTCCGATTGCTTCCTCGTCATCGGCATCCACAAAGGACTGAGGGCGTTGAGGTTGAATGGGACGATTGAATACCGGCTCGAAGCGAATTTCGACAAGTGCCTTACGGAATCGGTGACCGTTACTGGTACGGGTGGGGAGGGATTGGGTCGATGGTGGATAGGGTTTGGTCCACACTGAAGTGTTTTCCCATGATGCCTGACTGGCGCTAATGCTCGTGTCGATCTCAACGCCCGCTGGTGGAAGGGCCGAATGGACGGGGGAGGGGGAATTATCAGCCTTGGATCGCTTGAGAATTCCACGAACACATCCAATGAACCAATGGACATGCATCGGCAAAGCGACGATATACAATGCGGGAGCCCAGAACGAGCCATTAACTGTGGCCCTTCTAATTCCTGGGTTGAGTAATTGTATGATAACAACGATGTGGAATGCGATTCGAGTTATAAAGAAGACGGCAGCGAAGAAGATGTCATTCCGCGTCTGTGGGAAGAGGTAGGAAATAGATAGAATGAACGTAGGGAGCTCCATTATGGCAGCTAAGAGGAACAAGTGCGTCCATTGCCACGAGAGTAGAACTTGCATTAGGATGATATAAACTATGTGATGTACCCAGCCGGTCAGGAGATTGATGCGGTCACGGTAGTATAAGGATCCGATAGATAGGTCGCTGTAGCACGAGGTGAGGGGCTGGGGGTGTGGGGGATATCAAAGAGTAATAAGACTTACGAGAATAGATAAACCTGAAAAAATCGACAAGCACTCTCAGACAACCATCGCCGTTCTACAAGGGAAGACACTTTGCCACCCTTCACAAAGTCAAGGAGAAAGGGCAAGCTGGCCAATGACATGACCGAGCTAGCTAATGCCGTAAGGATCCAGGATCGCTGTTTCGTCGAGGGGTATCTGGGAGAGATGCGAGCGAATAGAGCTACAAATGTAGCAAAAGCCACTATCAAGACACTTCGCTCGACATTGGAGACAGTGGCTGGGGACATCGCGAGGCGTCAAAGGGCTATTGATGGGGCCAGTGATGAGTACAGAGAAGTCGGGGGAACGGGAGAATGTTGTCCATCGCGATCGTCTCACCCTATATGAGCTATCTTCTGCAAGGGGCGAGAGACTGAGTCGAAAGAATAGGGTGTTATTTGTGTTTGTGTCGGGAGCGTGTCAACCTGAACACATTCCTATTGGACAGTTGGTTAGACACGTTCGACTTGTTTCCGGGCCGGCGTCTAAACACGATTTCCGTTCGGATTGTGCAAAGATAAGTGCAAACAATCCAAGCCACGTTGGAAAAATGAAAGCGGCAAAAGTCCAGAGGCTCGGTATATATGGTACGACGGGTATTTACATAGGATCGCCGAGATGGCGGTCACCGAGAGATAATGTTAGAAGAAGGATATCACTCAGAAGCGAGAGATCCAAGTCGAGTAGGTAATGCAACAGGAAATAAGTAAGGGGGGTTCAGAATAGATAGGGTGAAAAGCAGGAGCGTAAATGAATAAACCACAAATGAGAATTGCAAATAAGCTGTGCTACACAAAGCCCCTATGATGCAGTAGATGGCATCTCGTCTAGCTTGCCAGCGCTGCGAGCGGGGCTCAGTGGGGTGAGGGGTCGGACAACAGGAGAATCATTAGGGGTAGAGTTTGAGGACGCGGAATGGTACGTGTCGGATGTTGTGACGGTGGCATCTTGGGTAGAATTCGCAGAAACATCTTGACGTGAATCCACAGAAATAATCGCGGACAGCGGACGATTAGGGTTTCTGGGAGGAATAGGAATTGGAGGGGGCAGACGGCGAGGAATTGGCTTAATTTCATGAACTTGCACTAAGGGCGGGCTGGATGGAGGTGCAGAGTTGGATCTCCGGGCAGGAACAGCACAAGGCTTTGGAGACGTCGACGAAGGCATCAAATTTACCCACGTGTCATTGCTCCTCTTCCTCTGACGCGGAGGACCGTCAAATAACAATCCATTTATGGGGAGCGGAGGCGGTGGAGGAACGAATGGCTCATATAGAGCAGATCCCTCAGTTGTTACAGACGAAAATGATACCGAAGTCGCCCTCCGAGGTGGGGCCCGATAGCTGTCTCCCAGTGAATTGTTGCTCTCAACGCTATACAGTGCCTTCATGTTACGTCGTGGATTCATGTCTTTGACTGGATGACCCTCGAGGTCACTAAGGAACGACCCCTTTCTGGCCAGATTTGGGTTAGCGGGCACAGTAAGCGCAGTATATGGGCCACGGGCTGCGGGGGATTGGGGGATGGGTTCAAGTGAACTACCAGGTAAAGCAGGTAAATGTACTCCGCACGGGGTTGGGCGAACCAACGCTTCGAAGCTTTTGTAGGATCTAGCCTGGAAGGATAATGAGGACAAAATGGTTCGCAACAAGCGCAAAACATACCTTTCGCGGCGTGAGAGTCAGCGAGTGCTCCGATTCGCTTGTTGAAGGATGTCTGGAGTGACTTGGACCCAACTAGGATCAAATACAGAGGCAACATGTTCCAAAACCCATACACACCTTGCACAAAATTCTGGCAGGACATATGCCAATTCTGGGACATGGAAAAGCGGTTTGTGAGAGAAAGATGATCGCGTTTTCTCGAGTTCTTCCGTCAATCTTTCGTTTTCCGCGATCAACACGGCATTCGCTGAACGCAATAAGGTAAGCTCTCTCTGAGTCTCTTGCAATTCACTCAATGAAAACACGATCGTCAGGACCAATTTTACAAGGAAGGGGAAAGATACGACTCACACGCGAGTGCGTTCATGCTCAGCCTCCGCAACAGCTTTTAATTTTGCAAGCCTGAGCGGAGGGATTGATCAGATGCGTCATGAAGACATGAACGAGCCGCGAGGACTCGCCTTCGTAGGGAGTTTTCCGCATTCAGTTTACTCCTACAGACAGACTCAAGTCGAATCCTGGCAAAGGATTCTTTTGTCTCTTCCATAACATGGGCTAATTGGCTGCAGAAAAATGAGCAGATACCCTTTTAAACGTGAAGGGAGTTAGGCGACGGTGCACGTACCGTGTGATCATTGCAACTCGATTTTTCAGCCTACGTTGCGCGCGAGCTAATTCTCTAAATTCGAAGATGGAAGGGTGAGTTTAAAAGAGCCAGAGGGATTGGCTCGACTACGTACAGGAATCTAGCAGGAGACTTCTTGTCCAATTTGAGCTCAGCACGAGTAAGTTTGACAAGACGGGCAACACGCGATGAAAGCAGTTGTAATGATGGCGTTTCACCACGATGAAGACAGACCCGAACGTTAAGGCTTGGGCGTAAGGAGTGGAGAGATGAAAGGCGTGCTCTTATTCCAGGTTTGGACTGAGAACTTAGTGTCCTAAAACGAGATGGACGGTTCAAAGGAGAGGCAGAAAAGTGAATGGATTGATTCTTGAGTTTGGGCAGACCCGTGCTAGTATGCACGTTCATGTACTCGAGAAAGAACGTAACGTGGAGTCCCGCAGCCCCAGCGAATAAAATGAGGCTGACAACAAATGTGACGCACAACAACAAGAAAATGAAATTAGCCTAATTCGGCATCCCCTTCGGCGCTTATTCTCATACACCAAACAGCTACGTCTGGACAAATTCCGACCCGATTGAACACGGATCCTTTGCACAGCAGTAATCCGCTGATCGGCTCCGGGGCTTATTCATGATCACACCATTTGCACTCCCGTCGTTAACATCAAGACAGGTGCCTTGTTTCAAATTTCCTTTGCTACGCGTTTGCCATGCTCACAGTGCTTATTGGTTGATGTGCCAGCGATATGCCTAGTTCTGTATGATATCCACCCTCCAAGCCAATAATATTACTTAGTGCTGATATCACGAACAAGGAGCATTCATATTAATTCATTGATTGTTCAAAGGCTTCCTTTTATCCATGGCACCGTGAAAGCACCAAGATGATGGCCACGGTATGACGCCACTTTTCACCGCCGACAGCAACAAACCCTCCTCGCAGGCTTACTTAAATTCACTCGGAATTCCCTGCGCCTCCCCAATAGCTCGAACAACACAGTCCAGGCACGGGATCAACATGCCGCGCGGAACTATTGCCTGATATAAGGAGCACAAAACGACGATCCTACGTTGCAAAGAATATGGGGAACACTACTCTAGATTGACGATTCATCCTTTTCGACCATTTTCAGCTTTGCATGTAGCTCAAATATGCCAATTTGGAATAACAGTTGCGATGAACGGACCAAGGCACCGGACGGTATGATGTTGTTTTTCATTAACCCCGCAGAGGCTATGCATTCTTCAAGCCCTCAATCTCGCTGCTAGTCTGCAGCTATGTACGATGACGATGAGCGATCCGAGTTCTCTCTGTTTCTGCGGAAGGGCTCGGCGGAAGCAAACTGAACGGCCACAACGTTCTTGCGTTTGGGACCATCAACATGTCTTCCAACTTGGACGACACGCCACAACCACACGAGGATGCTCCCTCGAGTCTTCAGCCGGGTCGAATAAATATACACCAGAGGTCTCATAGCCCTTCTTTCTCCAGCGACTTCAGCGACTTTGGTGATGAGTCTGCGTTCGAGCCGTCCGCAGCATTGATACTTGTCCCGGATGACACAGACAATGTGTCTCTCTTTGATGCTGAAGCCGAAGATATCATAAGCACTACAACACCATTTTTAAGGACGTATCATCTATCTGGTTCTCTTCCTCCAGGACTGTCGACGCCTCTTTCTCCTCCAACTGTCCTATTGTTCCTCCTCGCCCCTGTCCCTCTGCTAGGAGCGACGCTCATGCCTGAAAGCTTACAGGGGGAAGGTTCCGGATTTGAGCCGAAAGCACTTGGCGCCGTTTGGATTCTATTGTTGTGTGTACTTGCACAAGCGTCCAACCAGATCTGGATACTTCTTGGCCGTTATGTACGCAAGTGGAGGTGCGCTGGTCCTACAAAACCATTTATGGGTTATTTTTATTCATTTCAATAGTATTGAGGACGTTATCGCTCATGCTCTCACTGGTGGGGATGGAAGGAGGCATGGATTTAGGGAGCGGTGGAGAAAGCGTATATCCCGAGTGTCTGGTGTGGCAGTTGCGTCTATATGCGCGTTGATCTGTGTCATGTACCTTCAAGGTGAGGATGCTGACATGTTATATCATGGCGTAACAGCACTGAAATGTCAGCACGAAGGTGCCGTTGATGCGCTGCTGCGAAGTTCTGAATCTGCCACCCTTCTCTCCCGAGTTGTCGTCACAGTCATTTGCTCGATAGTGGTTACCCCTTTCATCATCCCGACCGCCATAACATCCAAGTGGCTCTCAGCCTCAGTGCTGCTATCTGAGGCTGCGTACATCGTCTTGATTGTGCTCATGGTGGTACATCGCCCTGTCTCCGGGTCAGGCGCGGCGGAAAGCAGAACTACTGTTACCTTCGCGAGTTCCGCAACCATCAACTGGGGTGCTTTTGGTATGTAGTTTAGACCGAATCAAGGGACAGACCCTGACCACATTTTCAACTAGCGACCACTGCCTTCACCTCGGCATCGCCGCTGTTCACATACCCGTTATATGCATCTCATCTCGCCGGTCGAGTCACCAGCGCACAACCGTTCATCCCAAAACGCCAGGTGTACCCCTACTCGATACACATGCTTGTGACCGCATTCATCTCTTTCCTTTTTTTACTTCCCTGGTACCTCGTTCCTCCGTCCGGAGGAAATTTGCACCCTCTACCATTCACCCTTTGCTTCCTCTTCAGCATACCCCCCGTGTGGGTCATCTCACTATCACCTCGCCTTCCAACAGCCCGCACGACGCCCCGTGCCTCCACGTTACGATACAGCCTATGGGGGTTCATTGTCGTCGCCGCGTGCATGCCACCAACACTCTCCCAGCCTCTTCTTCGCCTTCTCATCCTAGCCATTCTATTCCTCACGTATCCTTTACCCGCCATGCTACATATCTTCGAACATAATTTTTACCCACCATTATCCATCCTTATATCTGATGAAGCAGCGGATCCTAGCGATCGTGAGCGTCAAAACCTGAATGGCGCCGAGGTAGTCTCCCCGAGTGATCCTAACTCCGCTGACTCGTTACTACGACGGAAAGAACGCAGTCTGCAGCGAAGACGACTTGGGCGGAGAATCCTATGGGACATTGGCGTTTGGCTCGTTCTGCTACCTTTCGGAATCATTATCACGACCTGGGCTGCAGGTCGGTTCTTGGGAAGGTGGTAGATGTGCAATAATCGTGTTTATCGGGAGAGCAAAAATTAAATTATTACCGTATAGGCAAGCTTCCATTTGTACCTGCTTTCCAACGGACTGGCGTTGTGATTCTGTTGCTCTAACATAGTTTGTCGACTATCTTGAATCCGAAGTAATTACATAAGCGATGCCGGTTAAGTAAGACGAGACCTACCTGACAGGATCACCTGTGCACCGAGCATCCCCAACCAAGGTCTTGACCCCACGACCTCCACATTCGCTGCACAATTAGAAATTTATCCTCTTTGTCGAAAGAAGAATCTTCTAAGTCCGACAGGTCTTCAAGGAAACCCTCACGGAGTCTTGAGCGCCTAGGGAGCGAGGATTCAGCATACCTTCGTAGATGAGTAAGGGAGACGATGAGTAAGCCCTGTGTGAGTGCTGGGAGCTGTTTGCTTGATGGTTCATCGGAAGAGGGCGATTCAGATGGGGGTATGGGCATGCCCGCATTCAATAAGAGACGCTCTATTCGGCTGTGGAACGTCGTTGGTTTGGTCAAAAGCTCGCCTTAAAACCAAATACTTACCGAATGAGGTGGAGTGACACCTCCCGTCTGCGCTTGTCACTGGGCCTCCATCGAGATCCGTTTCCCAATAGACTCCGAATCCAACCACCAACGACGTAAAGCACAGTTAGTGATGGGGCTACACCCACGAAACCGAACGTGAGTTCTTGCGAACGCAAGAGCTTATCGATGCCCTCCAAAGCGAAGTCAATGTCCACCTTGTTGACGTCCCATTTATGTAAGGGAAGCCTTATGCGTTGACTATTCACTTGCCTTTGCCTTTTGTATCTGAATTAGAAGGGAACGTATCAGTGTTCCGCTCACGGCAGAGCGCAGGGGCTTCTTGATGTCGTCTTCATACATTTCCAGGACAGGCGTCAAGTCCCCTTGCCGGATCTTCTGGGAGAGGTCCTTGAGCTCTTCATTCGACCAATTTTGCTTTTCTGTAGCCAGTGAGATCACCATGCGTTCTAGCGACTATGAAATCCCGGTTACCACCTGGCTCAGGTACTGTCATGAGAAAATCTTCACTACCCACCTCCATGTCGGATTTAAGCCCTTCCTTCGATGTCACCCTTGGACCACTCTCGCCACCTGTTCGGACGGTGTTCAGGATTTCCCTTACAGGTTCTACCACCCATTGAACCCAAAACCCTCTTATCGTCTCCTTTGCATCAATGAGACTCACACGAATTGAACTCCGATTGTTGTATATCGAGCGGAATATGAGGAGAAAGAGAGGAGGTCCGAAAAAGACCTTCGGCCATGCCCGTGTCCACCTTGGGGGGCGCTGGTATGACCGTATAGAGGTGTGATGCGCTTCCGCATGTCGTGGCAGGAGTTGGGTAAGAAATTGGTGGAGAACGGTCGGGGTATCCGATAGGTCGGAAGTTTCAATCGCTTGCGATGTATCTCCTGCCATTATCAATTGGAGATCATGGAGAAATTTGGGATCTTTCCACAGTATATTTGAGGGCTGCGTTGCTCCCGTCTCGAATCGGGAACGGACATTGGCCCCAAGAAACGTTAGGCTGCCCAGCTGCTCAGCGCGCTTGTCTCTTATCCGCTGGAGCTTTCTGCGATGTTCAGAACACTCCTCTCGTATGAGTGCGAGGGGCGAGCGAGGAAAGATGAATCGTTTCTTGAGAGAAGGAAAGAGAGCATTAAAGATTTCAACGTGTGGAACAGCAAGCCGATTGAATGTATCGCCGAAAGTATGGATATTTTGCTCATTAGCAATTGCTGCGACTTTGCGTCCGAGACGAACAAGGCGCAACGGAAGAGCTAAATATCATCAAACGAATGCGAGCGTTCTCAGACTCATTAAGTAGGAGATCATAAATTATGATCACTAACTTTGGACAAAATAGCACCAGCAGCCCCAAGAATTGCGTTCAATATTCGTCCACCAATAAGCCTCAGCCTCAGCCTCAATTGATTCGTTAAGCAATGTCTCAGAGAAATGCGCATATACACCAAATACAAGCTTGGTGAGAATAGCATCTCTCAGCTCCGAAGACTCATCGTAAGGTTGAGAACTGGTCACTACAGAAGGAGGTGACCTTTCCAATATCTCCAACGCATCGAGGAGAACATCAACAGTTGGCACATTGTCTGCTGATGACCCATTCAACTTCATCCAGACGCCATAAAGCTTGGCCTCATGCTCGGACATCGCTCTGCCGTCAAATGCTGGGGTTTTTGGCGCATAACTCAGCAGTGTACGTGTCTGCTGTGTGGGCATTGTACCAACGGTCCGTAAGCCAGTAACTGGCGCTTGCACCCATCCCGTGACTTGATCTCAAATTAGGTACTTTGAATTGGCCGAATATATTTGTCTATTTGTCTATTTGAATTCGATTTTTGATGTGTGCTTCCAAAAGGAAGAATCTTGTCTCACTTCTGAAAATCTTTTTGGAACTCGAATTTTTTTGTGGGAATGAGAATTTTGAAAAGATCTCGAGAACAGTCTGCCATCATATTTCCAGTGCAAGGTTTCACCTCACAGAATTTTAGGCCCTCCCGATGACATACAACTTACAAGTGTCTGCAGGCTGGAAATTCGTCCGGACTGTTGAAGTGGCATTCCGATGCCCTTGTGTTGCGGTTATTGTTCCCTTTTATGGGAAGTTTCAACGGTTTAGCCTTTGTTCCTTTGCGCCACACAGAAATGTATATAAGTGTGGTGTGTAGAGCTGAGTGCAATATCTAATGATACTGTGATATATATCGTACTCAGGCAAGTTCTACTCATCATGTCCTTGTATTTATGACATATCTAATGATACTGTGATATCGTACTCAGAGGATCGGGCTGCAATGCCGCGATTATAACACGGACACCAACATCGTAATCCTATACAAAATAAGAAAAGATTCGCCTACAAGTGTTGGAAGAACTTGTTGGGAGAAGCAGATAATAAGTAGACAATAGATGATTGTGCAAATCAATCTGGGCTAATCAAGTACTTCTTGAAGCCGACAGCTGGAAACCAGTTACCAGCAAATGCTAGTAGTAACAAGGTCCTGGGTGTCTGCAGACTCTGATACGCAGTTGAGAAGCGCACGCAGTCCTCCCAAATCCCCAGTGTCATCGCATGTAAGATGGATCACAGAATATTTTTACTGGCCAAGGAATCATCGTCCATATCGTTATCCCCCAGTGTTACTACGGCTTGCGCTCGGGTTGCACGCCGGTCATAATCCAAGGTATCCTTCATAAATCGAGTGGATTTCAAATCATCGCTCATCGCTTGGAGACGCCCAGAACGACAGGTACTTACGGTGGGTTTGTGCGGATCCCTCTCGATGTCAATAGTTTGAGTGACCATGACAGGCATTTCGACCATCCCGTTGGGGGCAGTTTTGAAATCGGTGAGCGCGAATGTGTCTGTTGTAGATCGCTGAGAGCGTTTGAGCCCGTAAGGACCGCTGCCACCGGGGGTTTTAACCTGCAATGAGGATGCCTTTCTGCCCTCGCCATTGCTTGGGCCAAAGTGGGAGGAAGATTCGCAGTGCATGAATACATGGCGAAAAACGGTTGTGCTGGCAATCACAGAAACTGTCAGCGCAAAGGGAACGGCCATAAGGTTCATGACGGGGCTAAGGTCCAAAGCTACCATGACAGTCTCCAGTGTATTCCCCAAGAAAACCGCAATGAAGTAGATCTTGAGTTTGGCGAGAGCCAGTTATCAAAGGGCAGTAAACGAAAAGGAAAGCATGGCTACCCACAATTCCGTCCCGTAATAGAACAACGCCGATACCCCCTCCATGAGCTCTAGGTGCCAGCTTCCAAGCAGCGAGAATCACAATACAAAGGTCCAGACCAATTGCTATGTATGAACCAGTGAATCAAAGTTTCGGAGCGGGTGACACCTAAAACTTACTGTATGAGAAGGTAGTGATCATGACAGCAGGAGGAGCGGTCTGTAGGCGAGCACAAAATTTCCGAACAGGATCCCACCTTGAGATGGAGAAGCGAAGGGCTAGATAGTGGAGTATCTTGTTTCAGACACCACATGTAAACAACTCTCCCAGAATAACTGACTTTGGCACCAAGCTACAAGCTGACCAAGCGTCCCCAAAGCGAGGGGTATCCCTACACGTTTGTCTTGATGCCAAATCGCATATGTACGAAGCGCCAAGATTGAACTTGAAGAAGTGGTCCCAATCATGTCGGCTACTGCATGGGTGAGGTGTCAGAATCGGTCAAAGTGGCTAATGTATATATGTGCGATGGGCACACATACCCTTAAGAATGTATAAGAAAGCCTGGCATGGGATCTCACTGACAGCGTTGAGATTGATGGAAAGAAACCACAAATGAAATAGCAAACATAGGCGTGCGGTGAAATAGAGGGCCTAAAAACGAACCAGTGGACAACACACGAATAAGCTACTGCTCAAGGCTAGCCACGAGCGCATACCATGGGCCATTTCCAGTTTCGCTTTCCCGATAAAATTTGCCAGTCGAACCAGAATGTGACAAGAACATCCCATGTGGCGACTCCGCAGAGTGCGACAACGAAGCAAGCCCAGACCTCTTGTGGGAGAGGAATATCAAGGGCTGAAATATGTGACCCATTCAAGCTTGGCACACATACTGGTGTCCTTTTGAACCTCGGCCGGCGACTCCCAATTGGTCATGGCTGAGGGGAGTGAGGAGAAGCCGAAAAGGAACGGACTGGTGTCGGCCACTTGACATGGTTGCACACTATAAGTAACAGGGCCTTTAAGACCGCGGCCCAGAACTACGCTACCACTGAGACAGAGCAACCCCTACGTATCCTGAAAATTGGGTCGCCAGACTGAAAGAACTGGGATCAATCTCGGATGTCTTCGTGAGAATTTGCAATAAGGATACTTTAATCCTGCATACATATGCGGTCTCTGTGTATTGCGTACGGAAAAAGGATGCAATGCGTAAATGGGGTTAGCGAGCATTGGCGTATACCAACATTCCATAACCAACCAGCCGGCATTTATTGGCAATTATTCCAAATTTCTATCCTCGGTCTATGTAATCCACCGGTAGGGTACTGTCCAATCATTTTGGCTCTTGCGGTGCGAGACCATCCTTTGTTCGAATATAGGCTGGTCCTAGACAATAACCCAACACAGAGTTCGGCCCCCGAGGAGTATAGGAAGATTTTCATTGATCCAGCAACGAGCGGTTTTTATCAGCTGGGGATTTCAGGCTGACAACAAAGCAAGCGCCTTCACCTTGCCTCGGCACCGCGATAGATTTTTGCTCGGCAAGGGTCCCTGCCGGAAGCAATAAATATGATTATCTCTCTCGACCTTAAAATTCCTAGAGAAATGTCCTTGAGCCCATATCAACCACGCTTTCCCTCAATTCCCTTGGAACGGCGTCATCTGTTCTGTCATGAGGTCCTCCTTCCTCATTTTGGTGCTCACATTGTTGCGCCTAGTGCTTGTTCAAGGCGACTTAACGTCGCAGCTCATTGATGAGGCAAAACGAGGCATGGGGCATTTAGTCAGCGTGTTTCATGCATTGTTTAAGCTATACTCTCTTCACAGATGGTATTGACCTAACAGCTGTTGGCTTTGCGAATGCTGCCCTGTCCTCCATTGTATCCGATCTCCTGGCAGCGAACATCACTTCTCTCTCGCAGCGACGTTCCGTTTTCGACAAGCGCGCCGGCCGAGCAGGCATCATTGATGTCCATAGTAAGTGGGCACATGCACGCCCGAAATACACAGCGCATTCTTTACCATAGGTCATGTCATTCCGCCCTGGTATCTGAGCCTTGTACCCATCACTGGGCAAAACCCCACTCCCACTGGTGCGGATTTTCCCGTTTCCCCTGCCAATCAACGTTCCTAGTCATACTTCCATAGGCTGGAGCTTACCTGTACACTTGGACTTCATGACGGGTGAAGGAATCGGCCACAGCATCATCTCGATATCCACTCCTGGATCGAACGTTTTTTATGGGAATAGAATTTTTACCGCAGCTCTTGCTCGATTGCTGAACCTCCAGCTAGCGGCATATCGCGACCTCCACTCTGATAAATTCTCGTTCTTTTGCTCAATGCCTCTTCCGTACGTGGCAGCTGCTAAAGCCGAGGCCGATTACTGCTTGGATGTGTTAGGAGGAGTTGGGGTTATGCTCCTCACGAACCACGAAGGCCTGTACCTGGGTAACCCCACGTTAAAGGACTTCTTTAACTATATGGATAACCGTGCAGACAAAAACATAGTCTCGGTCCATCCCCACGACCCCAGGATCGAGATCAATGGCCAATGGTTTTCTGCTAACCCCACGTTGACTCCTTGTGGCTTTTTCGAATTCTAGTGAGTGAAATACGAACGTCCGGAAGGCAATGCATTAAGACTTCAAATAGCTACGAAACCGCACGCGCATATTCAGATCTGACGATCACCCAGACGATTCACAATTTTACGAATATAAAATTCATGGTGGCTCATGGTTTGGGCATTTCCATTATTCTGGGATACATCTAATCGTTGTGAGTAGAGGGCGGTGCCTTCCCCTCCATCATCGATCGCATGTTGAAGCGATTCCCCACAATTTACGATGCAACGATGGAGATATTCCAGTCAAGGCATGTCATGAATCTTGCGATTGTTTCTAATACATCCTGAACGCATTGCGTAAATCAGGTTCTACTTTGACTCCGCTGGCCCGACCTTCTTCCATCAAGTCAGCGGTTTATTAGGCTATGATATCCCAGCCACGCAGCTCTGCTTTGGTTCTGTGAGTACCTATTACCCCTGACTTAGTGGAACTGGCCTTAACTTATTTCGAATTTTGTCGTCAGGATTTCCCCTACTCACAACCCGCCAGTGCCCAGGGCGCCAACCTAAACGCAGTTATTTCCAGCACTTTGATTGACGACGCCGCTAAGAACGAGCTGTTTACGACCAATGCCCAGGGACTCTTCGGTTTCCCCAACTGATGAGATATTACTCCGTGATGCGTTTGTATTCAACGTCTTTGTTACGAACTTTTTCGTCTTGATACGGGTGACATTATCTTTCTATTTCTTGGGGCGTTAATACCACGTCGCGCCGTCGCGCCGGTTGCATTTCTTTTCCCATCATTCGCTGTCTCCTCAGTCCCTTCTTTACTGGAATCGCTGCTAGCCACCTTAGATTTCCTACCGGGGTTCCTTTCAATACTCAACCCACTTGACTGATAGAGGACTGTTCCTGGCCATTTTAGCATGGGTGATTAAATATAAATATGATCTCCATATATTCGGGATTGATGCCCATTCCCAGCATCCCGGTTGTTCACGTAACTTGGTGATGTACAGTTAAGCCTGTAATTAGGAGTGGCACGCCCGTTTCGGATATCCACTGACCGAACTGTAATTTAGAGCTGGGCGTCACGGACTTCCCAATTGCAGGCAACAGTTAAGGATAGAAGGCCACAGAGGATGTTGTCATGACCAAACCGTAGCCACCGGTGGAATAATTAGCCGAATTTGGGAGGCCGTTCTATTGACCGTCTATTTGCGTACAGCTCGTGTGATTGCTGGCGTAGCCACCTCAAATTTCACACATTACGATAAAACTCTGGCAGTAGTTGGGTGCCAGTGGCCTCAATTGACGCTTTGTTGCCGTGCCTGGGGAGGTATTATCGTTGAGATGGTGCCCCAGAATGCGAAAAGACTTTAGCCGTCGGCAAGAGGTCCTTGGGTTAAGGGGCAGCACCCCTGCTGCATTTCAGCTTGACTAAAACGAACTGACATTTAACCCACCGATTTAACCCACCATAAGCGTTGCGCTTGAAGGAAACCCTCACAACAGGGTTGGCCTAGTTGGGATGTAGAGCTGTGGAACGCAGTGATGGCATAACCTATGTAGCCATTTCTCGTCCGTGCCCTGTCTGATAGATGGATAAGATCGATTGCATAAAGAATCCGTACAGACTGCAAGGGGGTTTCATAACTTGCTATTGGCCCACCGACATAGCGACAAGGCGACGGAATTCGATTTCATTTATAGCCGGTTCCGGGGAACAACAATGCCTGCAGCATGCGGCAATTTGGCATGGAGAGTAATTCTTACCCTTTTACCGCCGTCCTTCCACCATTATGATATGGTAGCCAAACTTGGTTTTGACTAACCCGGTCGTTATGGGCTTGTCAGTGGTGGATGGTGTCAGGGAAAAGGCAGCGTCTTGAAACTCGCCCTTTGCGGCGCAGACGAATTCGGTCAACAAAAGATGACAGAGTAAACTTGGGACTCACAACCATGGAGCCTCTAACCATCCATCCCAAGCTGCCCCCAGCTTTTGCTTTGTCTTCCGAGTATTCCTGGAATGGATTTACACGCGATATGAAGCCTCATGACAACTCCTTCAGTGACCAGCTGCTGACCTGAGCGACTTTATCAAATCGCACACCCTCCTAAAACAACGCAAATTTTCACGTAATTTCAGTGCTGACGAGTAGAATACCAGTATTCCCTTACCTGGATCTTCTGCAGGGCTTCTGTAGCCTTTGAATGTTTTTCGCACAAGATGTGCCGCACATTCACCGCCTGTCAATGATGATTGAGGATTTCCCCGTCCAACTTAACGCTCAGAAAACATGTAGTTATACCGTAGCTGCCTTTAGCTGTAAATTTCGACCATGAACGACTGCAGTAAGCCCGGGTGCGGGATAAGCGACATTACTTTGTCCTTGTTTCCTGACCCATCTTCAAGATTCTTATTCTTAGAAGCCGCTGCGCCCTTCTTATCGGCAGGCTTCTTTTCGCCTCCTTTCTTGTTGTCAGCTTTCTTGGGCATGGATCAGTGTGGAGGCCCAGGGGACGGGAACTGCCGGGATCGGTCCATCTTCTTTGAAGAGGGCCATTGTGGGCTTGAGATAAAGCCAGAATAGGTGTTAAACTTTATGGCTGAATCTAACACACGTATTGCCATCGTTGACTCTAATAAATGCCGTCCCAAGCGATGCTCCCAGGAGTGCAAAAAGGTGAGTGACAATGGACAGTCGACTGAGTCATAAACACTCATCATCGGTGTTCTCAGTCGTGTCCAGTCGTGAGGATGGGTGTGTCTCTTGTAATTTTTGGAGGTATATCGTTAAAGTGGATGTGCAGGTCGTCTGTGTATCGAGGTCAAGCCATCGGACAAGATCGCTTTCATTTCAGAAGTATTGTGCATAGGATGCGGTATTTGCGTCAAGAGGCTAGCAGCTTGATCAGCTCTATTTCTGTTCTGTTATGCCAACATCTGCCTCAGGTGCCCTTTCGAAGCCATCACCATCATCAACCTCCCAACCAACCTCCAGAATGAGGTCACGCATCGCTATCGAGCGAACTCATTCAAATTGCATCGTTTGCCTACTCCTCGCCCCGGACAGGTGCTTGGGCTGGTCGGTACCAATGGTATCGGGAAAAGCACGGCTCTCAATATCCTGGCAGGCAAAGTGAAACCAAACTTGGGGCGATACGAAGCATGTCTTTCATTTCAGGGTAATTAGGTCTCTGCTTATGAATCCTCTAGGATCCTCCAGATTGGACTGAAATTTTGAAGTATTTTCGTGGGTCGGAGCTCCAGAACTACTTCACAAAAATTTTGGAAGATAATTTGAAAGCGCTCATCAAGCCCCAGTATGTGGATCAAATACCGCGCGCGATTAAAGGCGACCAAACCGTCGACCAGATGTTGGATGGGAAGCAGCAGAGAGATAACAAGGCCGAGATTTGTGGCCTTCTCGAGCTGAATGAAGTTCTCCAGCGGCAGCCTGCCCAACTCTCTGGTGGGGAACTACAGCGCTTTGCTATTGCGATTGCATGTATCCAGGAAGCTGACGTGTAAGGGGGGCTAACAACTTGATCCTGATACGGGAATCTTAAGCCAAGCTTTAGGTACATGTTTGATGAACCGTCAAGTTACCTCGACATCAGGCAGCGTCTACAGGCTGCTCGTGTCATTCGCAACTTGTTGGGTCCTGATCGCTATGTCATTGCTGTCGAACACGACTTATCTGTGCTTGATTATCTATCCGACTTCATATGTTGCCTCTACGGGAAATCTTCGGCATACGGCGTTGTGACGATGCCTTCGTCCGTTCGGGAGGGTGTGTTGACCTCTTTTAGTGACGTTAGACTTACTGAAGATTTCCAGGTATTAACATCTTCCTCGACGGGTTCATTCCTACTGAAAATCTGCGATTTCGAGATGACGCACTATCATTCAAGCTGAGCGAAAACGCTGAGGAGCTCATTTTGGACAAGTCGCGCCGATACAGCTACCCGGCAATGACCAAGACCATTGGTACCTTCAAACTCACCGTCGAACCCGGAAGCTTCACCGACTCTGAAATAATTGTCATGCTGGGAGAGAACGGGACTGGGAAAACCACCTTTGTCAAGCTCCTGGCTGGTGATGCGCCTGATATTGAGACCGACAAGCAGACTTTTCTTGTATCGCTTAAGCCCCAGAAGATTGCTCCGAAGTTCCCTGGTAGCGTGCGCGCATTGTTATTGAAACAGATCAAGACGGCCTTCATGCACCCTCAGTTCCAAACTGATGTCGTCAAACCAATGAGCATCGAACCTATCCTTGACAACGATGTGCAAACCTTGTCTGGTGGTGAGCTCCAACGAGTTGCCATTGTGTTGGCTCTAGGCAAGCCGGTAAGGAACTTTACTGCGAGTGGTGCAAATCGGCATTCATAAATAGTACGCAGGCGGATGTGTATCTTCTGGATGAGCCATCTAGGTACTTGCTTATTGTATGCATAGCCGGGTTCCCTCTGACTCCCAGGCAGTTTCCTCGACGTTGAACAGCGTATTCAAGCTAGTAAGGTCATCAAGCGGTACGTATCGTGCGTCACGTCAGTTATATCTCCTAGAACTTACACTTTGGGCACAGGTACATCCTTCACGCCAAAAAAACTGCTTTCGTCATCGAGCACGACTTCATCATGGCAACTTACCTTGCTGATCGCGTGATTGTCTTTGGGGGAAAACCTGCTGTGGCCGCCACCGCCACTCCGTCAGTCCAGTTGCCCTCAGGGCGGCACCGCCGCTGACTTAGCAAATTCCCACAGCCCTCAATCACTTTTGACAGGTATGAACAAGTTCTTGGCATCTTTGGAAATCACCTTCCGCCGTGATCCAACAAATTATCGCCCCCGTGTCAATAAACTCAATAGTGTGAAGGATAAGGAACAGAAGAGTGAGATCTATGATGTGTTTGTGTCCCTCACTGTTGCTGATTCGTCTACCTTGCGTCAGCTACTGGAAACTACTTCTTCCTGGAATCCTAAAAATAAATCCGATGCCTTTCTATTGTAGGAATATATGCACCATCGAGGAGAGAATACACATGGCGAGGGGTATCAGTACCTGGTTAAAATTCATGTAGTTATGGAATAACGATAGACGTGGGGCGTCGACACCGGAACGATTGTGAATGCTGATTGATCGGAATAAATCACGACGACGGTTGGGAGGGAATACGTTGTTGAATGAATATGTCTTTTGCCGGTTTTTCTGGTTGAACGTAGTGCGATTGGAACGAGCCATTAACTGCGTCGCGCCTGGAGTCGGTTGGATTAGGATTGCCCGTGAAGGATCGTTGGGGTTGAACTGACACAACAGGATACACTGGTGGGTCGTACGCGTTGGGGAGGGGCGAAGTATTGGGCGCAGATTCGTCTGGCTTGATTATCTTCACATTATGAGATGTGACATTAGTCGCGACGCAATCTTTATCACCGCGAGGAGAGGCTACCTTATTAGGGTTACCAGCACCACGAGGCGGTTTCTCAGCCCGGGCCGCAATCGCAGGAAGCCCAAGCTCCACAGAATGGTTCTGGAAGTAATTGCGAACTTGCATCGGCGTTTTGTCGGGTAGTGAGTCTGCGATCAACGCCCAATTTTTCCCATATTTCGGTAACAGAGTCATGAATATATTCTTTTCAACAGCTGTCCATTGGGTCGAAGATCCTTTGCCAGACTTGGGCTTCGGCCGTGACTTCCCGGTGAAAGTAGGATCGAGGTCAGTTTCGGTGGCCTTTGTGCGTCCCCTTCCTGGTTTGCGAGCTAACTGGCTATCATCGGAATCAATGTCAGAGTCCGTGGATATCTGTTGGTAGGAAATGAGCGCGGCTTTCCGAGGTTCCGTTTCTCTTCGAAGTCGAGAGGGTCCTGCATCGCTCTCAGATGGAGGGGCAGGAGATGAATCAGCGGGGGAGGCATCATCATAATCATCCTGGGGGCGTCGGAGATCCTTGAGAAGTGCGCTAGTTTTCTGCCTACCCGGTCTCCGCCCGCCTCGCCTCCCTCTGCCTCCATTCTGCTTTGCGATAAGGCCCTTGAAGTTTATGGAGTGTTTGTTGAGGTAATAAAACAAGACACATTGTTCCCTAGTTTTATGAGGCAGTTGTTCAGCTATCCTTCCAAATTGCTTGGGGGTAGCAAGGTACGCTCGTATAAAAATCTCCCGTTCAGCAAAGGACCAATCTCCAACATCTTGAGTACTGTCCGCGAATGCAACCGGGTCTAGAACCAACCCATTATTGTCGATATATTGACACCGCAGAGCCTTGGGATCAGTGACTGATACCATGTCAGGAACATTAGCCAAATTCTTTCGGGCAAGAATATCCGGATTAGTCATGTCTTCGTTGACTAGCGAAGCCATTATTTGATCTAACTCGAGATCGGACCTCGCCATGTCCCCCATGGTGATGGCGCCACGACGACTTGACCTTCCTTGGCCGTCATCACCGTTGAGGAGGTTCTGCTTTCTACTTCGTACTTCGGCCAATCGATCGAGCCGTTGTCGATGGTGTTCCCAGCTCTCATGAAATGCCTTATACTCATCACGGAGCGCATCCAGTTTTGACTCAAGCGCTCTTTGCGAAGCGTTCATGTCGGCTAGAAGTTCCCTCCCCAGTTCCGTGCTAGCCAGTGTAGCTTCATTATTCTCGAAGCTGCTCGAAATTGAGGCTTTTGTTCGGCGGAACTCTTGGTCGTGTAGTGACCAATTGCGGTTCATGATGTTACGAATCGCATGCGGCTCAGGCTCCACAGTGTTCAGCTCATGAGTCGATTTCCAAAGAGCATCTTGAAACGCGCTTGTTGGTACGGGTGACGAGAAAACATACGGAGGGGGGGGGGAGCGGACAGGTGGCGTTAACGCAGCACCAGCAGAAACAAGCTTCGGGGCAGACTCCGGTTGCACTTGCGGAGGCACAACGGGTAGCGAAGGAACAGACGACAGGGGCTGAGGCTGAGGCTGAGGCTGGGGATGGGGATGAGGCTGGGGCTGGGGCTGGAGCCGAGGCTGAGACTGGGGCCGAGGCTGAGGCTGAGGCTGAGACTGAGACTGAGGCTGAGGCTGGGGCTGGGGCTGGGGCTGGGGCTGAGGCTGGGGCTGGGGCCGAGGCTGAGACTGGGGCTGAGGCTGAGGCTGAGGCTGGGGTTGAGGCTGGGGTTGACGATCAACGGGGTTTTCCTGTAGCGGGGGTGGATTTTCAAAGCAGCTTCTGAAAAGATCTATTGCATATTGATGAAAGAGAGCCGCAACGTTCACGGTCTGAGGGTCTTGCTGTGGCGCTGGGGTAGGAGTTTCTTGTTTCTGTTGTTTTGGTTGTTTTGCTATTGCGAGACATTTTAGCAACTGTATGTTGAGTGCTGCACGGAATCTTACGAATTGTTGGTGCAGCGGACTTAGGAGCCGGGAGGCGCCCAGGCTCGGGACTATTGCGTAATCTGCGGTTCTGAGATAGAATCTGATCTACGTCGTCATCTTGTGACTCGGGAATAGCTCCCCCACGGAAGAGCTCAACTGCGACGACTTCCGAACAAAAAGGGGGTGCCACATCTAGTTGCATATCATGCTCACTAACTGGGGCTGGGAAAAAAACAATCAGATGTGAACAAACGCTCATTAAAGGGCGTGAATCATAGTGACCTTGGGTATCTGACGACCTCCCTCCAATCTCGCGCGGCTGAGGTATCTGTTGATTCCACGCCAAGATCGACTCTGCGTGTTCAGCTCCTCCGCCATCGGTTTGCACTATCCGCCGTACATTATCTGAGAGAGTTGCTGAAGGTGTAATCGACATCGGAGTACCATCATCCGAAGAGTTTACTTTTGTAACCGAGCTGTGTAGAGGCGTCTGTGGGGTCTCGGCCCGCTTCGAGCCCAAATTTGGAGTGGACTTTGCAGATGCTGTCGAGGCAACCGGCTTCGGAGGGCTTTTTAGATCTGATGGGAATAGCCTGGGCATTTCTGATGGCCAGTCTCGGTTAATTGTAGGTAAAGGAGCAGGTAATGAAGTTATTGCTTTGTCACCTGGTGCGGACCGTTTCTTGGCTTCAGTCATGCTAATCCTGAGGGGAATAGCGTAGGCCTGAGAAGAATGAGGCGACGATTTCTCGGCAGGCGGACTACTGTCGCTCCGTTCCATTGACGACAGCGACGCCGACTTATGACGGTTCTGAATACCATGAACTGCCGTTGAGGTCTCACGAGATGATATACTCATTGGAACGTCTTCGAGCTTGACGACAGTACTCCCTGGTGACGGCTTAATTGACATTTGATTGACTTCTGGTGCTTTCGAGCCGCCGACCAGCGACATTGCTTGAGGGATATTTCTGCCCAGTCCACCTGAATCGTACGACGGTATTGAGCCAGCGCGGCTGCGGGATCCACCGAGATTGCTGTTGGAAGGCTCAACAAATCCTGTGGACGGAACACCTTCTGGTTTTTCGTATGAACCTGCACGAGGGGTTGGGGGGCTGGGAAATGGTGGACGATTTCCAGACTGGGAAAAGGATCTGGAATCGCTTCGAGCTTTGGGTGGCAGTGGCCATGAACGTGCCGAATCGGGAGGATTCATTCGCTGATCAATGTCTCCTCGTGGTGATACGTAATCTGGAGATATAACAGGAGAAGGTGGGACCATTGACACTGGTTCCACTGGTCTCTGGCGAGGGCCATCGAAAAAGCTCAAGGAATTTGACCGAGAGGAGTTCCGCGACGTCGAAGCTCCCGAGGATGCTCTATTGCGCTTATGCAAATCACTCGATAGCACGGGGGATACAGGGCTTGGGATAGCTGGATGCATAGTTCTGGGCAGCCCCGAATAATCTGAACGAGCATACATGGGCTCAGGGGGGGGCGATAGTCTTCGATGGTGACCACTTGGGGGCTCCATGGAATACTGTCGCGTGTGAGAGCCTGAAGGTGACCAACCGTAGGCATGCGGAGGCCCATAAACGTCAGTGTCCATGGGCTGTCTGGAAACCGTACGACCATCCGGTCTTTCAGAAAAAGAGGAAGCCCTAGAGCGATTGTATCCCCCAGAGTGTATTGAAGAATCCGTTGGTACAATATCCATCGTTCTATTGGATGTTCCAGAACGGTAATAATCTTGTGGTGGAGAATATCTGGGACAGGAAACTGAACTCAGTTGTTCGAATCGTGGAAGATCACGATTACGTACGCATCGCTTTTCCAATTCCGAATACGATCCGGAGGATATGTAGGCGGTGGCTGGAATGAGCGATCATCATCCCATGCTACACGGGATAAAGGTGGGGCTCGTTCTCGTTCGTATGTGCTCGGCCGCATATGGTCATCCGGATACCATGATGCCTGGCCTACACGTCGAGAATACGGTGGGCTTGGGGATCGCGAGTAGTTTGAAACCCTAGTGTTGTCCCAAGAAGACGCAGAATGTGTAGTGGGAGGATAATCCCTGTCATGATGAGATGGCTGACCCCATTTACTATCGGCCAACCTATCCCTATGATCAATAGCATATGCAGCATGGGGCTTCCTGTCCAAATTATATCTATCATCTCCATGGTAAGATGAAGCGCGCTGAAAGGTTTAACAGGAGAATTGGGAATAATGCAATACAATGATTGTGGTTGTTGACCAAGTTAAAATATGCTCCCAAGATGATCGTATTCCCTAGGACGAACCTGAGAATAAGGAGTAGCATAAGAAGCTCTCCGCATGGAGGAGTCAATACCAGAGCGGTCACGGTCGTGATCGCTATAGCGCAATTCCCGGGAGTAATCGCCCATTGAACTTATTCCAAGTGTGAAGATGCTTTTTAAATGATTAAGAGCGCTCAGTAGCTATTCCGATAATATACCAAGCTCCGGCTGCTCAGAATTATAAAGGACAATAGTCCTCGTGGTGTTAAGCGAAAGCCTACCCAGGAATGTAGAAGATGGGAGGTTGAGATTGAGGTTGCCCGGGAAGTTCCTTGTTCTTCCCAAATTTAGTAATGCATCCAAAACATGCCGGACGACTTCGACAAAGAGCGCTCTTCCACTGGTCCTTTACATTGTACATTCTCTAGACATACGATAGGCCTATACCTCTAGAGGAAACGAAAACTTTCGTGTTCCCGAACGTTGAGGACACTGTTCACAAAGGCCTCAATTCATTCAGAACACCCCTGTCTACGCCAAAACGCGAACAGCTCTCTCTGCGGCTCCCAATGCCCCCATAAACATGGATTCGAGCTCTTCCTCATCTTCCAATCCAATACTGACCCTGACTAAGCCCCTTTCAACCCCATATTCTGCAGCCCAATCCAACTCATTGTAGTGAGCGAGTATCGTGTACGGGCAAGCCAGTGTGAAGTTCGTGCCGAGACTCGGCCCTTTGTCGCACGAAAGAGCGTCGAAAAACGCTTCGGATGCTGTATCTGATGTAAACGTTACCGAGAACAGACCACCCCATCCGCCCTTCTGCAACTGCCCTGAACAAAGCTTCTCCGCCCTCTTCACCTGCATCTTGGAGCCGATTCGACATGCCTCGAAATTCTCCGGTGTCACCCACTTGGGATAAAACACTTCTTTTATGACCGGCGCAATCGGTTGCCCATTGATTCCCGTGGTCACTTCACCGGCTTCTTTCTGAGACCTAGATCGTAACAGTTCACATACATACTCAGTGTTAAGATTAATCTTATCCACTCTTGGCTGCAAGTCGCGAGAGTTGCGTTCCATATATATGGCGTCTTCGATCCAGTAATTGTCCTCGTACGTAGACGCAAGGGTCTCTTTCAAAGTTGGGTAGTGATTCCCAGAAGGGTTTAGAACGAGACTATGAGGTGAAAGTGGGGGCATTATTGCGACTACTTTAAGAAGTGATGGTTGTCTTACCTTCCACCCATCACGTTGACCTCGCCTGAAAAAATTTTGGACAAACTGCTCACGACTATGTCAGCCAATGGCAGGACCTCGACGTTTGCAAAGTTTCCAAGAGTTTCGTCGACAACAATGAGGAAGCCATATTCGTCCGCAAGCTCTCGCAGTCTCAGCAGGTTTGGTGACCTGAGGAGAGGGTTCGATGGGAACTCGCAAAACAACGCCAAAACAGGACGTTCCTTCCCATTGCCTCTCTCCGTTTTGAGGAGCTCGGCTAAGCTATCGATGTCCGAATCCAATCCATGTCCAAAAAAGTGGCACCCACGTCCCCACTTTTGGAGAATCTTGTAGGTGTCTGTGTAAGGGAACCTGAATCCGTTCGCGCGGATTATAAGTACAACTAAGATTTTCGTTTCACTGAGAGCATATGTCTTACCCGAAACAGACACTTTTGGCAGGAGGAAGTGCTGCAAGAGCAAGTTGATGGGCATGCCATATTGCACTCATTCCAGCGGGGAAGAGGAAGACATCATGTTCGGTCACTTTAACGCTTCTCTGAGGACCATGTAAGTCCTCCGCGGGTGCCAGAAGCATGGTCTTTTCATCGGGGGCAATGATGCCAGCAATTCGCCGCCTGAGAGCCCGCTTGGCCAAGTCGGCATTTGAAAGTGCTAAATTTCGCCCATATCTCTCTTCGAGGTACGTGTTGAATTCGGGTGTTAATCCATCGTCTATCGTTTTCGGTGTCACCGTGCCGGATCCGACGGGAGTGCTGGCTCCAGATCCTCGCAGCGAATCTCGTTTATTCCCATAATGCTTTCCGAACCTGTTTCTAGTTGGCGGAGTGGGGGAAATCGGTATTCCTGATAAAGCCTCACACTGGTCGATCAAATCTGGGACCGGAAGGAGAGAGAGACAGTATTCGGCAAGGCGGCTGGAGATACCATTTCCTGTATGCTGCCAGTATGACTTTGCCAGGGCAGCATGCTCAAGCGGAAAAAGAACGATGTGGAGCTCAACGGAGGGTTGATTAGACGAAGTAGTTCGGGCGGTCCGGGCAGTGGGGGGCGGTTGTAACATAAATTGTGCAATTCTGACAGGAATTGGTGCGGTTGGGCCAGGGGAATGGGCATGCATAAATGCCCTGCATGATTGGGCGATTCTCGAGCTGGGGAAGAGATGGCAGCGCTCTCCCGGAAGGCCAAACTTTTTCTCGCAAAGTCTTTCTAGCTGTAACAGCGTGACGAGGTGTTTAGCACTGGATCGAACCACTGGGAAACAACTTACACGCCGAATATGAAGATTGATAAAAAATCTTGGATAGCCGGATTGCATTTGGTTGACAACTCGAGGATCGCTCTCCTCGTACCCTATATTGTCTTTCCAAGTTGGCAACGATACTGAAATTCCATGTGGCAAGTGAGATGGGATCGGTGCTCCCATGACCGTTTTGATGCGGGCAGTCACAACAGCAGGCATCTATTTTGTAGTTATTCGAACAACTGCTTGGCGCTAGGGGTTGTTGGAGGGGTTGGATGATAGGGTACGAGCTTGCACTATCGTGGTGTGGATTAGTTTTATCTAAGCAAACCTGTATTGGGGGTTGCCTTTATCGGCCGATGTAGCTGATCACTCCCAAATTTGCAAATCATGTAAATCGTATTCACTTACGAGCAAGCTCAACCGGTACTTGGTGTTGCACGTACTCTAGATCTGTAGCAGGGCACCAATATAGAACTGGGTGCGAATGTGTATCTCTATGCACGGATGCTATTCGGATGATAATGAACTCTACCCCGCCGCCGCGTTGTTCGGTTTAGTTTCTTCCATGAGTGTGATATGGCGCCCATGTGTGCATCATGTGAACGACCCAGTTGCAACATGATTTGTCCTCAAGTACAACTGCTTCATAGATATAATCAACATGATTCGAATTTCAACCTGAATCCCATGAACTTCGTCCATAATAACTCGCCTATGCGAACAAACCTTATCATACCAGATGATATGCTACCAATTTCAATGATCGTGTTGTTATTCCTATTTCCGAAATCGCGGCGTAGATGCGCTACATACATGTTTGTGAAAAAGGAAGGAATCAGCCAAAGACGTTTAGTGGGCACCATGATAGTACTAGGGTTTCACCACATTACCATGACGCACAGATATTGATGACATGACGTCGCAGAGTCCATATCCATTCCAAACGAAATAATCCGGGCTAAGACACAACAAGCTGGAAAAGGGGGATTCAACGCGACATACTCGCTCCTCAGTCACAATGCCACCGCTGACACGGAGGCCAACCCCCCGCATCGTGTGAAATTGGAACCCCTTTGGTAAGTGGGGGGTGGTGCGATCACTATCCCCAACCTGAAAAGCAATGAAAAATGTGCCAAAAAAGTTGGTGCCGTAATAATGTTATTCACAAGTATTTGTCCAGGCACCAAGACATGGAGGCTCCGCAATTGAGACGATCGAGGTGAACAAAGTCAAAGCTCGCCAGGGACGAGTTTTGATGGGCATACCTTACTATCCCATCATTCCGCCGTCCCTACGTGAGGGACCCCAAATGTCTTTCATACTAGACCACTGAGAGGCCATATCACAACATGCGACAAGATCTTCTCACCCCACACATGTCAGCAACGCTCCAGACCGATATTCCAAATTCGCCAACTATCAGTACCATGAAGGGCGAGCTCACGCTATAGCCTTGGCAATCTGCTTTGAGGATTGGTGTTAAGACCCAAACGGCGGATTCGACGGCGATTCATAAGATGTGTGTTCGGCGGCAAACTGCAGCGCCGCCGTGTGGACCCTTAGTACCACCATATTTAGGAGAGCGAAAGAGCACAAGCCCATCTCGGGAAGACAAACCTCCCAGACATCGATCAACATACCAAGAAACACCAGCCCAACAGTCAATAGAAAACGGTCCACTATTGTCATAAGAGTAAGAGCAGTACGTCCCCAGCCCCGGGCTTCTTTTTTCCTCTGATAAGATATGTATAAGTGATACTTCTCCTGTCCAAACATGACTATGTACGAGCAACAGCGCGTGACGCGAAATTAAAGGCGTCATCAGCACCGCGCATTGCGTGCTAGGTACTCCCCGCCTAACCCGGGCGACTACATAGTCTTTATCAATATACAAGGGCCCATAGATGGAGCACACAGAAAGGGCGTCATGGGGACTGTGTAGGCCAAAACTACTCAAACTAAACAGAGTATGGTTGAACCCGCGATTATGGCTCGCCTAGGAGATTCCAGAGTGTCTCACAAGAAGCAGTGGCATTGAGGACCGAGAATTCGCATCCTGAGCGTGAGGGCTCGACCAGAACGTTCACGCGCATACACAGCAGCAGACATTGAAGCGCCCCACACCCCCATGTCAGACAATCGCAAGTCACCGATTTATATGTATATGCCTGCAGCCCTACAACCTGGGCATGCTTGATCTGCACTGCATACAGTACTCCATCCTTGGTCCTGCCAGGGATTCGTGCATGAGGAGCTGCTTCAGGCAGCGTCGTGATCCGCACACGACGGGTTTGCTTTTTCAGTGATCTTGTGGCAGTGCCGGAGACTGCCGCCCAGCAGGCACCTGACGCGGTAGAACCCGGTGGTGCAGGTGCTGGGACTGTTCAGAACGTGTGCTTCGTATTGCGCATGTAAGCCTGGATGGTGTCCCTGTTCCTGGCCTCAAAGGCACAATCGGCGGTTTCCTTGAAGTAGTTAGCCAATTCGAGGTGCGTTCTGCTAAAGTGGTTAATGGGAACGTCCTGCTCATAACCTGGGCTACTATAGAGAGTCGGAGCAAATGCTGATGCAATTCATTGGGCCGCCAGACAGTGATAATTGGCCATTCATGGCTCCTACACCACAACCCAGAAGTGGACTGGGTCAAGCAGAAGGTCACCCTGTCCCGGTGTCCACCAGCCTGCAATGGCTGGAACCCAGGGGGAACCTGACTTCGTGCTTGAACCCAGAGACAGATCCCCCATTTCCTTGTACAACTCCTCTACATACTCCTTCACTGATAAGGGTACTTCGCTTGGAATAGTTCGTTTGACTGTTCGAAGAGACATAGGGTCTTCTCGTGGCTAGATTATGAGCTTATCTTTACGTTCAAGTCTGATGTCCTTACCACATCCTGTTTCTCCCTTGATTCTTGTGTAGCTCTTTTCAGGCTGATCGCCACAAGGATTAGGGCTACAACAAGTGTAACGGCAAGGAAGATCGTGGCTGCGATAAAGTTCATCTTTCTTAGAACGTGGTTTGGGGGTGCTCGTAAAAATTCGAGTTGGCATGTTCAAGGCATTTCTAATGGCGCTGGCACCATTACGGTGTCCACCATTCCCTGAGACTGCCTGTGCGGCCGTTGGTGATTTTTTCGAGGGAGCGTGTTGTCAAAACATCGTGCTTACGCAGGCGCGGCAACAAGAACCGCGGCGGCATAAGGATGTACGGGACCTTGTCATCAAACGCATTCAGTTGGAGACCGGAAAATTTATAGCGGAGAGGTATCGATCGTTTAACGCCAATAATATTGCTCAAGCCGCATAAATTAACGCCAAACATCGCTGCATGTCGAGCGTCCATGGCAAAAACAAAAGAATGACGAAACGAAGTGAACAGAGGCTTGGGAATATACTAGTGAACCGAAAAAAACAAATGGAAGGAAAGCTTGAAGGTTGGAAAGAAACAAAATTTCCACAGCAGCGGAAAACAGTGCTCAACAACACTAGCCGCATCAAGCGAGAGAAGAGACATATTGGACCCAGTGCCTGCGATCATGGTCCACTTCGTGCTTCAAAGCACGGCACAAGCGCCCACAAGCATCGCTGAAAAAGCAGCCAAATAACTAAGGAAGTTCTGACTCGAAAGCAACGGATTCGCAGAATAGAACACCGACGTTCCCGCACCGCTATGATTTTTTGAAGAGGGAGAAGCCGCCACGGTATTAAGTGCAATTCGGAAGAGAAGCGAGAGAAGCGGGGAAGACTTACGGTACGGACGTTGCAGCCGTATAAACGCTCCCAGCAAAGGAAGTAGCTATGCCACCACCGGTTTTCGCAAGCGTGATCGCTTTTCCTCCATCTTGGGTTATGATCGTATACGCTTGTCCTCCGAAACCTTTCATTCAGGCGCAAAAAAAAAGCGCAAAAAGAATGAGAGGTTTGCGGAAATGAGTGCGAAAGAAGGGGGAAACGGCTTGATCCACTTACTTGTCACGTCCGAAAAGACCTCTCCTCCCAAACTGGTCGCAATAGTGAAAACTGATCCCCCAAAGCTCGTGACGAGACCAACACCGGATTCGGCGATCGTGACTGCTTTACCTCCCTTGGAGGTGATGATTGTGTATGCTTTCCCACCGATACCTAAGTTCCGATGGGAAATAGAATGTGCTGTAGTATAAAAGGAATAAAATGGATATCTACGTACTGGTGACATCGGTGAAAAGACCACCGGCAGCTCCAGTTGCAAGGGTAAAAACAGACCCTCCAAAGCTCGTCACGTATCCACCAGCACCTAAATCAATCAATCGATGACAGGTAAGTGGATTAGAAGCGCTTGCGTTAACAAACGAGCCGCCAGAAACTCACTTTGAGCTAGAGTGTAAACCCCTCCCCCGGCAACGGTGATCACAGTGAACGCTTCCCCTCCAATGCTTGTCACGGCACCATCTGACAGTGACAACCAGACCAACAAGGAAGGGATGACAAGCAGTCACGCAGTCACATCAAGACAAAAGAACAAGGTTGGCATGTGTTTTCGGCGTGCGGGATCGATGTCCAATATTTAAAAGCGAATCCATGAGGCCCTTTCTCATCAAATTGGGAGGGTTTTTCTCAACGTACAGACAGAAGTGATGTCTCCAAAGATAGACGAAAAATCTGAAAACCCAACGACAGCCAAAGCACAACCAAGAAGTTAACTTTCCATTTCTTTTCAACAACCGAAAAAAAGGGGGAAACGCACCGAAACGCCTGTCGAGTTCATCACCAATAGGTCCAGGTTGGCCGACTCCAAGTCCAGGGTGGGGTCGTGGAGCCGGGTTGGGAGCGGAGAGAGCAGCGAGAGGCAAGAGAGACAGTGCAAGGAATCGAGTTACACGCATAGTTACTGATCGTGAAAGAGAAAGGTGACCTCTTAATGGCGAGTGTGGGCTTTCAACTTGAATGCTCGAGGTTAAATATTGCTGGTGATATATAATGGTGATGGGAGCCAATTAATTGGTCGCCAAGCATCCACGTGATACCGTACACGTACTTTGAATTAATGATCATGATCATCGTCATCAAGCTTACGAACTGCACAGCTCCACATACGTTTCTGAGGTATGTAGCGCTTGTACTGCGGATGCGCGGCGATGCCGATGGCTGTGACACACACCGCAGTACTGGGGTCATGAAGCCACACAGGAAGGAGTAAAGATAACCCGCTGGTTCATCCATGAAAATAACCCTGTGATATCTCCCTCGATACCTATGCAGCCACCATGCATTCCTGTGTAGCCCCTAAGCTCCTCCTAATGAGTGATGTGGTGCGCGTACAATGTAAGGCCGATGAACCGGTCATGCGCACCCACCGCCGGCATGTTGGAAATTGGCCGCTCAACCGCGGCCCGCTGTTATTCATCCGTTTACACTGATTACAGGCGCTCGGAGAACGACCTCCAAACTTGAATTCGGCCCACCGCAATGAGGCCGCACGCCTCGCTGGTGCGAGCAGTCATATGCATTAGGTCGTGCAAACTTCGGACTCGTTCCAGGTGTGCCCTCAAATGCACAACCCAGTCGTCAAGGAGCATGACTTGAACATGATAAACTATATTCGAAAGGAATCTGCTATCGTCCATGCTTTCGGCCTGGTGGAAATTGTGTGTCGAGCACGAGTTTCCTAATTCCCGCTCGGGGGGGGGTGCACATAAGGGACAGAGCGCACATGAAAGAGCTCGCTATTTGAGGGCTCAACAACTTGAACCAATTGCCCAAAACGCGGTTTATATCTAGCTACGAGATGCGCTGACTCCCAGTAGCAAGATCGTAGCAAGATACTTTAGCTATTCACGCGTGCCACAGATCAGGCGGCATGGCAACCTTGCCCACATGCACACACGCGCGACACACAAGATCGAGTATCTAAGTCCTGTACACAAATACATAAACAACGCCATGAACAAGATTTACCAGGGGGAGAACGGGTCACTCCATCAGGTGTGGTCAACCGCTCATTATGATCGTCGCAGGCGAAGGTCATCAAATGTTCATGAGATTCAGCCTGCAAGTGGCAGGGCTGCTTGTTAGAACGCTAACAGTAGCGGCCCCCGTTTCCTGTCTCTGAATAAAGAACAAAGGGACTACGTATTCGAAATTCACAGATAGAAGCGAATCAATAGTGTTTTTGGGCAAACTATGGACCTTTGGTAAGCCAACTCTTCAAGAAACGAAGAACAGGACAACCACCAAAACCCCCTGGTGGCTTTCTATTGCTTGAAGATGGTAACGAGTGATTGTGAGTGGTATATTGCGGGCGCGGTGAAGCGCACCCTATACTATAGAGGCTGCCAGTCACGTACTGGCGTTGCGTGGAACGAGCGCTCATGTCGGCTCGGCATCAAACTAAAAGTCTCCCGCGAGCCAACACAAGAGCTCGATAGAATCGCTTGTGCCTCACCTGTCTAGGGCTTGTCAAACGCTTCAAATTAGAACATTCTGACCAAGGCGGAGGGAGGGGGGAAACTGACTCCCGGCAGCCATACGTTACCTCGACGTGTCACCGTTGGGCCTCACTCTCTCCCCTTCACCCACACCAGGCTTCACTTGAGTTATCTGAGCAACCCTCCACCTTGCATTCTATCCGGCCGCTTCAACACCTCTCTTTAGGCGACCTTGCTGTAATATAATGTTCTCATTTCACCGCGGGCCTTCGCTCGCCGCTCTCACATGCCTTCTCTTGTCGCCCTCGGACGCTTTGTGGGTTTTCGCACAACCTAGCTTTTGCATGCATCAAGGCACGCTTGCCTCACCCGCACGGCTAGGGCGGACCATTTAAGCGGAGGTTGCCCACGTTGTTTAGGCCCTGCCTATACAAGGGCCCTAACAACGCCGTCCAGGACCGCTGCCGAATTCCGGACTTACGGCTACTCATGACTCGCCTGTGTCGAACTCTCCGCAGATGGGAACTGCTCCTTTTCCTTGTTTACCTCTGCTCTTCGGTTTGTCTTATATGCGCTGCGGGCTGCGCCACCACTGTTGAGATACTTGAAAGCGTGTCGGTAAAGCAAAGGTGATATTGTTCTTGGACAAACTTGCGCGGTGGAGTCGTCGCTGATGACACAGGAGTGATCGACGCAGGTCGAAAACTTGGTCGAGGATGTATGGAATGGATGTCGGGCTCGGGGCCGTCGGTGTGGGTAGGCATAGAGAAACGCACACTTATATTTCTCGAAACCCAGCATCCATTCCCCCTGCGTCCTGATCTTCGTTTTCCCCTTGGCATTTGTTTTGAAAAGTGTGAGTTCAGTGCCACTTCCGAGGTCGATGGCCTCGTGGTATTGGGGTGCGATGGTATTATAGCCCTCGAACGATAGCGGCAAGATCAATATGTCTATAATCGCAAACGAAGTCACGCCATTGATTGTAGGGGAACGCTGGCGGTTGGCCTCGAGCGAGGAGGTAGCCTTCGCGTCGAGGTTGTAGATGTTGCGGAGGCGCTGAGTGTTCTGTGGTATGGTGGGTGCACCGTAAGTGTCCCACGGTCGGTTGTCTCCTGGGTAGTCCCAGTTTCGGGCGTAACGAGGGTCGTGATCATCCTCAACCTCTCGCAAGCGCTTGGCTCCTCACGCTTCATTGCCGTCATCGTCTCACCGTCGGCGCACTCCGAAGGCTGCGAAGAGGCCCCCGGTTCGGTCAGCGGTTTCGGCGGCTCGATCATCGGGGGTGTGGCTGAGCGTTAGGTAGCCTTTGTTCGGCGTTTTCTCGGGCTCGGGAGCCTCGAGCGATCGCTTCTTCCCTGAATTGAGTCGACCGATCGAATGTATCGACCGAAAAGCTCGTCCCACTGTTTGTTGGTAAGCTCGGAGGCATTATTGAGGAGTGAGCGAAATTGTTGGTAGGCAGCGTGTAAACCGGTGGAGGAGTTATGTACCGTATTATTCCGTGACAATGCTATCGAGTTGATCGAAGAGGTTGTTCTGAGGCGCAGCCTGAGGGGTCTTGTGCGTCAGCACGGTTGTTCGGTGCTTGCGCCTGGCCATGGTTCTGATCACTAGATATTCGAAGAATCAGTTACGGACAAAAGTCGAGGTGGGAGGCAGTGCTTGATACAATAGAAAGCGTTGAAAACGTATTTAGATGTTCATTTTCTCCAACCCAATGCCTTCTTTCCAAAAAAAAAATATGGCAGTAAAGCACTCTCCATAACGAACGAAGTCTCCCAGAGAACTGGCTGAAAAGCGACGGGGTTATAGCGTGGGTTGGGGTTGTGGTAGCACTGGTGAGTTAACTACCGTACGGGGAGATGTGCACATGCCCGGAAAGTGCGAGGTGGATTGGCGTTGAGCTTGGAAGTCTGGATATCCTGTTGTGAAAAGTTGCGAGTCGCGTGTCGATGTAAAACTGGATTGGTCATATACGAGATGAAGTATCGATCGCCAGCTATGGATTGCTTAGTGTAAGCGAACTCGTGTAGTTAATGATAGAGATTCGTTGCAGGTTTCGCGTATAAATCTAATCGCGAGTTCCTTGTCTCGTGCGAGATATGAATATTACTAGATGGTGGTAAACACGCCTAGAGACGCCTGGCTCACTCGACGCAGATATTGTTCCTTTCCCATCATCGATATCATATCATGACCTTGAGCAGTAGATTAATGTCATCGATCGTGATCATGTGCGCGCGAGTAGTAAGTAGCGCACCCAATAATGACTTCTTAACATCATTAATATGCGCGCGCACGCAACGTGTCGTTGTTGCACACATGCCCGTACAACTGCAGGTCTGTCAGAGTCTAAAGGGAGGGGGGGGAGGGGGAGGTCTAGATCCGGAAAAGCACAGTAAAGTGAGGTCATGCGGTCCCCATCGATGTGGCTGGGGGGTTAAACGATTCAGGGATCGATGAAAAGTTGAAAGGCAGGAAGGAAGCGGCCTGGAAAAGAGATCAGGAAATGAGAAGTTGAAGAAGAAGAGGTGGGAAATGAGTTCATTTTCGAGAGCTCAGGTACGGGGGGTTGTACGTATCGTGGAAAGTCATGAGTGCATGAGGATCCGTATGTTTGGAAGGATGGCTTGCGAGTGAGACGAACCCGCGTGTCCAAGAACAAAAACCTCATCGATTTTCCAAAAGCCACTGATCATGTATCGTATATCCGGATTGTTAGCAGTTGCTAAGGCTACTACATAGTACGTAGTGGGTCTGGCAGCTAAGCTGAGAGGTAAGACGGACGACTACTTGGTTGGGTGTCGGTACTTGGATCGATGAATATCGGCATGGATAGATGCATGCATATACAGAGATGTGCATGTGGGTGGAGGCTGTACTACTGTTCGTGTGGGGTGAGTTACCGGTGAACCAATCACGGACCACTAGTACTGTACTAGCTGGAGTCGTCGGTTATTTTCGCCCCATGGCAACTCCACACCGCTCACACCGTTACTAGATCGACGGTTCATCGAAGCGAACAAGCTAGAAGGTCCATGGATTGTTGTGACTGCTCGACTGGTCTCGCACTAGCATCATGTCTTGGCGGCTCTTTTGCTGGCCTCGCCCAAAAAGAAAAGGAAACGATCGCTGATTATATAATCGATTCATTGTATGGAATGAATGAAGGGACTTGCCAGTGTCACGTGTCTGCTGCCCTCATGACGACTCGCCACTATTCAATCCATAATTTGAATTTCATTTTTTGGGATTGATCTCGATCGAATCGGAGTTTATGGGATTCACGTGAAAGGGAGGGGGGGGAATCTATCCAACACGCGCGTTACACTCTCCCATAGCACTATAGTGTTTGCTCATTTGGGTTGTTCCGTGGGGCCCTGAGATTGGCCCGTGCTCAACTTTTTTTTTGCTTCCAAGTCCGACCCAGTTGGTGTTACGAAGAGAAAAGAAAAAGACCACGTGGTATGGGGTTACCACTTAAAAAATATTGACTCTCCTTCGACGGAAACTTTCAAGTTCAATTCATTCGAGATAATCAGTTCCCCTGCTTGTAATTTGCAATTGGAACCCACGATCAAGTTCTGACTGCAACCGCAAACTTGATCACTCCCCCTCCTTCCTTACACAAGAACACCGAAGGAGAAAGGGACAAAAGCTGCTACTATTGTTCGAAGGAACACGAGCCGACAGCATCTGACAATAACGCGAGGGGTCCTTCGTACTAGTTTTTTTTAGGGTCCTCTTCTTTCCAAAGTACTTTTACGAACACGAACTTGGTGGGGGGTCACACTACTACTCTTGAAGAAAAGGGGGGATAACTTGCTACACTCTGAGGCTCTTCTCTTAATCGCAACCCCTTGCTTTGATCGCTCCCTCACCCGACTACCCCAACCCACAAAAACACTCATCTTAGCGCGCGCGCGTCTGAGTACCCTAGAACTGGATCGAACAACCACAACAACAACAGTGATCGCTGCAACACAACCTAGTCCTACACATCTCAGCACCATCTCGTCTCGTACTTCACGCGTCACCATTCTCATCCCCCATCGACTTCAAACTTGACTTGGATCGCGACAAGCAAAAAAAAAACAAAACAAAATGGTCAACGCTTCTTTAACTTCTACTTCTACTTCTACTTCTACTGCTACTACTACCGCCCTTCCCTCAACCTCCACTTTGGCCTCCAACGTTACTTCAAACTCGAACTCGATAGCGACGGCGACGGCGAAGAAGCCGAGATCGGGTCTTTCAAAGTTGGGGGAATACATCGTCATTAGGAGTCTTGGTGAAGGGACGTTTGGAAAAGTTAAACGTATGTTTGTTTTCCAACTTTTCTTTCCATGGAGAGAAGACAGGAGAGTGTAGTGTTGGCTACCTCGTTTCTGTCCTTTCCTTTCGTTCATTATTCACCACGACGGAGCGTTTCTGTCTTATTCTCCCATACCGTCACTCCTTTTTACTTCTCTCTCTTCCCGCCCCCTATGCCTCAAACCCGATCCCGGCGCTTTCGTTCTCTCCTCTTCTTGTCGCTTACTTCACCTCACCTCCCCCTTGATTTCTAGTTGCCGTCCATACGCTCTCAGGACAGAAGGTCGCCTTGAAACATATTAATAAAGGGAGCATTAATGCGTACAAGGTGGGGTTCTTCTTCTCCTTGCCAAGGGGGGTGACGCTGTCGTGTTGGTGTTGCATTCCTTTTCATCTTCTTCCTCCCCTTACCCTTGCCGATCTGATATGTTCCTTTTCCAGGTTCGAACTCGAGTGAAGCGTGAAATCGAATACCTTAAGCTCCTAAAACATCCACATATAATTAAACTGTATGTGGGGAATTATCCTTCCTTTCTTCTTTTTCTCGATCCAACTCCCCCCGTTTTCCCTCTCCATCTTGCTTTTTTGACGTTTTTAGGGTGGTGCCTTGTCTTACATCGACGTCATCGTCGTCGTCATCGTCATCATCATCCATTCACTCTCTCATTCACTTTTTTTGTTTCCATATATATTCACCTGCCTTCTCGTATTCTTTGCTGCTTTCGTCGCTCGTTCGATTCCAATTGCACCCATCCATTTTTATTATTTCCCCTCGTGCCTCCCTCGTTTCCACTGGCTAGCACCTGCACGCGCACGCATTTCATCTTGTTCCCCCGAACGCCGTTGTTGCTGATGGCGTTATGACCTTCGGGCACCGTGTCGTGTCGTGTCATATTGTGCTAGGGCGTGCGAGTGGTGCGGAGGGGTAATCTCCCACTCTGGAGGACCCTAGTTCCGGCCCAAATCCTACCTTCCTTTCTTCTCATTGAATTTTTTGGGTCGTTTGGGTGTTTCTGATATGGGGTGTTGAAACGTTACTGACTGATGGCTGTGATGATCTGTTCGTTTTGATTTCCAGATATGAAGTTATAGATACGCCTAGGGAAGTCATAATGGTAAGCGGGTGTTTTTTCTTCCGAATGCCGGAGGGTTACTCGAGTTCGCGTCCAATTGTTCGTTGTGCTGATGAGATTATCCTAATACCTGACGTTGGTGGTAATACGCGTTCATGTAGGTTATGGAGGTAAGCTTAGCCATCGTATTCATCCACTGTTTCCTTCTCTCCTTCCTTGTTGACGCGCCTTTCCTTTCCTTTCCTCCTTTAGTATGCTGGAGGAGAATTGTTCAATTATATTGTTGATAATGGACGTTTGTCCGAGTCGGCGGCGCGCAAGTTCTTCCAGCAAATCGCGTAAGTCTACAAAATCTATCCCCACCCCTCCCCCCTTCCACATACACACATGTTTGTGCGCCTCCTGAATATTGCACACAGGTACTGCCTTGCGTACTCACATGCACATCGGATTGTCCATCGGGATATTAAGCCGGAGAACGTCCTTTTGGATGAGAATCTTAATGTGAAGCTTGCAGATTTTGGGTATGGTTTTTCCTTTCCCTGATTTTATCTGCTCTGTGCTCTGTCCTTTTTCGTGTTCTCACTTGTGTGGGTTGGTTGGGTCATTTTTTACGTTTTATTTTTACGTTTTATTTCATTCCCATTGGCTGATCTTATTGACGTTGCTCGTGACCTTTGATTCCCCCCCTTTTTTTTGGGTCTCGTTGGTATTTGTTATCGAGGTTTTTTTTTACTGAGTTCATCTCGGTGTCCTACACGTTTTCTCGTTTTTTTTTTCTTTCTTCTATCCCCTTGCCCCTCTTCTTTCTTTGTTCCTTGTGGTCACAACCTTCTTTTTGATTGATTGCCCTGACCTTCTGACTTTTCATCAATTTAGGTTGTCAAATGAGATAACAGATGGGAACTGGTTATCGACGAGTTGTGGGAGTCCGAATTATGCTGCTCCGGAAGTTATATCGGTGAGTTTTGTCCACTCGCACATATCCGCACAGACGTTCGCCTGCCCGCTTGCCGTCCCCCCCTTTTCCGTTTGCACTCCTGGCTAAATGGTATTCTTATAACTTTTGCATTGGTGATTATTCATCGTGTTAGGGGCAATTGTATGCTGGTCCTGAGATTGATGTTTGGTCATTAGGTGAGTGGTCTTTCTTTTCCAAGAAGAGCAACGCGGGAAATAGGAGGGCTCAGCGGGGCTCTTTCTACTTGTGCGCTTTTGTTGCAAATCCTTTCCTTTTCTGAATCCACCCAGTTTGGTCCTGAACTGATTTCACCTACTTTTTGGGGTTGATTCTCTGCCACGGTGATCTTTCATTCATTCTCATGATCGTTGATTTGGGGGGACTTGATGGTGGACGCGTTTTGGCCGTTCAGGAGTCATATTGTACGTCATGGTGTGTGGGAGGTTACCCTTCGAGGATGAGCACGTTCCTACGCTGTTCCAGAAGATCTCCGCTGGCGTAAGTCTAGGTTTTCTTTTTTCTTGGCGCATTCCATTTACAAACCCACATCCGTTGTACGAATATAGCTCTTTCACAAGCCATCCCATCTTTCACCCGAAGTGGCCCACTTAATCGAAAAGATGCTGCAAACGAATCCACTCAAGCGGTTCACAATCCCGGACGTTTTATCCCATCCGTGGGTTGCGAAGGATACGCCCCTCTACCTTCGGGAAATCTATGCACAACAACCACTGGCACATTCCACTATAGACTCGCTCACGTCGTTGCTGACACCACCGAGTTCGACCCTCGGTGGTGGTATTGGAGGGGGAAAGGCGCCCTTCTTGGATGGACAAGATGCGGGGGACGACGATCCGCCTGCGGATTTCTACCCGGGGATAGGGAAGAAACTGGATATGAGAGTGTTTGGAGAGTTGCAAGCAGCGTTGGGTGTCGAGCCTGCTATTATTAGCTCGGCGTTGGCTGCGTTCGAGGATAATTGTGTCAAGGTTGCGTATCAGCTTTTTGCGGATCGGAAGGTGGGGAGGACGTGTAGGTGGTCTTTACTTCGATTATTTCTTTCGTTCTTCTTTTTCTTCGGTTCCCTATTCTGCACTGGTTGGGGGGCGTTCGGTTGTGCTGGGGGTATGGTGTTCTGTTCTGTTCTGGTTATTCCTCTTTGTTTTCTTTGTTTTAGGGTGCAGATGGGAACTTACGATGGGTTGTTTCTGGCTTTTTTTTCGCTCTTTTTTCGTCAGTGGATCCTATTCAAGAGCAAGATGATTCGAATCCTTCGGCATCGTCGTCAGCGAGGCCGATTGCTATACCGCCGTCGCGGGTGAGTTTTGTTCCTCCCTCTCGTTTGTCAGTATTTGCACGTCCGCCGAATTCACGATCTTTATCGCTCAGAATCGAGGACCTGGGGACTATGGGTCACCACCACATCCAGCCGAAGACGAAACAGAAGACGATGAAGACGATGACGGATTCGACGAAACTATCAACTGGAATTCGGCACATGACATTCGGCTGTTGGACACAAGCATGGTAGGGGCGGCTCTTGGTAACGGCGGGACAACTGTAGCAACAGGTGATGACAACGTTGCTCCGCTTCCGGTCTTCTTACCAGCCGATCATCATCTGGCATCGTATGCCAATATGCGGAATGCCTCAAAAGGTCGGGGTTCACCAGCACGTTCTAACACTCCTTCATCCAAACCACGTTCTCACCATCGGCGTCATGCTCACGCTTCTTCTTCTCATCACCATGCTGCTGGTGGGGGTCGTCATCATTCGGCGACTTCGCACCATAAAGCTTCCAAGTGGCATTTTGGTATTAGGTCCAGTAGTCCGCCTATGGAAGTCATGTTGGAGCTTTATAGGACGTTGGAAGTGCTTGGATTGGAATGGAGGGAGAAGCAAGGGGTTTGGTGTTCGTTTGGGGATGAGGAAGGTATTCCGGTTGTCAGTCAGGAGCTGGTGGACGGTAAGTGTCCCTGTGAGTCGTTGAGCGCGAGTCTGGGTGGTGAGGATGATGGAGGTCGGGGTGGTGCTGGTGCGGGGAGGTCAAAGTCTCTGCCAGATGATTCGAATGCGAGCGACAGCTACGATCAACAGACGAAAGATGATATGGATATTTATTTTATTGAGTGTCGGTGGAGGGTTAGGAATGTCGTGGTGAGTTTTTTCATTTTCATTTTTTCCATGGTGACCATTGTGGTTGTATTGACAAACGGATCGTTCAATCTTTTCAGCTGATATTTGACCTCCAACTATACCAGGTGGATTCAATGAACTATCTGGTGAGTTGGGACTGTTTCCTTTTGTGTTTACATTGGCCGGATTGACTTGGAAATCCTCGTGTGTTAGGTCGATTTCAGAGATCTTGGATACTACCGTGCACGATCCACAGATCCGGATGGTCCAGATGGGTACGAGCCTGCGGACCGTCCGGACATCCCTCGAGACGAGAAAAATGGCGATTTCCAAAATCCGTTGATATTCTTAGAGTGTGCCTGCCGACTGATATTAGAGCTTGCGGGAGGTTCGGGGTAAAGGGCGCTCTCTCCTTACCCTTGTCACCGTTCCCAGTACTGTCACTTGTAGTTTTTCTTTTTTCTTGTTCCAATTTTTTTTTTTTTTCATATCTTTTCTATCGATCGTGCGCGCATACGGACCCTGTTTTCACCATCCAATCCATCATTGTCACCTCCTCCCCCCTTCTCACGGTGATCGATCGTGGTGTATACGTCCGACGTGCGCCCAACTTTCATCGTGGGTTCATCATTCACACCCCAATTTTACGCATTCCGATACCCTCAGATCGATCGATCGATCGCTTCCCTCATCCATGAAAAAAAAAGATAAGGAAGAACCAAGGTACTGTCGATCATCATTCTTGTACGATGTACGCATGGTACTTTGGACGTATCTCTCGTGTATAGAAGCTGTTGTTTTTGTAGCATTACATGCAACTACATACATCTTTTTTCCCGTTCAGTTTTTTTCTTGTTAATTCTGATCATGGATTCTGCGATCGAGTACGATAATTCGTTGGCAGAGAAAGGAAGACTCCGGTATTAGTCATGGCTCGAAGAACAAAGTATCAATAAAGCTACATGTCGATCGACATACAGCTAACTGAGGGAAAGCACGAGATTCGATTGCTGTGGACTCGTGCTAGCTTCCCCCGTCCTTATTATTAGTTCCAGCTGTTGGATAACACACCGAACTTATGATTCCGATACAGGAAGGTCTACGGAAATTTCGGGCTTAAACGCAGTGTTAATGTCATCTTACAGGGGATCATCTCGCGGGTGACGTGCTCTGGTTATAAACCATATAATTAATCGGACGGGGCGGGTGTCTGTAAATAAAAAGGAACGGAGGGGATGGGTGGGGAACCAGTTATGGACCGTCTCATCATGTCAAGAGTAACGGGGCCACGCACGGCCCTCCCCCGTGGCAGTTGCGACTTGTAGACGATCATGTTAGGGGAAGTGCTTTTGACCCTACTCTCCCCTCTCAAGAACGTCACCACAACTCGAGCGCACACCAACAAATTTCGAGGTAAGTTGGCCACACGGGTGGTATGGGCAAAGCTTACCCTCTTCCAAACTAAACCAACCAAACGTCCCACTCCATACGGACAACGGGGTTGTTGGTCATACCACTACAGCACACCACCACGGACCGAGCACACCACGGGCCACTTCAGAGAGAGAGCGACAGTGTGCAACCTATACCGATAAATATTCCTGACACATGAGATGAGCACTTTTCTTAAGCCTCGGCAAAATTTCCAATGCTTTGACCGTCGGGTATGGGGGAGTCACCGCAACGCCTCCACCCACAGCAAGTACATAACAAGCACTGCTCCAAAAGCCGGAGGCGAGGAAGCCAGGGGCCGAGAAGAATCCATCCAGGGGGATGGTCTATTGGGATGTGACTGCACCGGGGGAAGTAAATCAGGGCAGATCCCGAGTGAATTGGATTTCGGAAAAAGCGCCAAAAATGAGTACGGTGCGCATTGCAGCTGCTGCTCGACGATCATGTCTGCCGGCAACGAGGACTTCAACATCAACAGGGAGGGCATGTGCATGGTACGGGGATGATATATCTCTGGGGCCTCTTGTTGTCTCGAGAGGAATATCGAACTCACGGAGTGCCAAGAAGGCTGCTGCCACTGCTGCTGCTGGTCCTTCACGATTAGCTGCGACCCCAGTCCTTGCATCAAGTTCCTCTTCCTCCTCTTCTTCAATAGTGTCAACGACAGTAACAAGAACAAATGACCCCTCCAGCAGGCGTGGGACTTTTTCTGGCGCGGAGCCCACCAACAGCATAGAGGCAGCAGCAACAACAACAACAACAGGAACTAGAGCCAGAACGCCTTTACCATCACTTTCTCGTCCATTGGGCGTGAAGCAGAGGCCGAGTGCACATACAAAAACGTGGGAGGAATTGAGGGAAGATATGATGGATCAGTCCAAGAGGATAGACCAGCGACGAGTTCTGTGAGTAGTTTATAACTTTAAACTTTATAGTTGCGTTATTGCTGTCCCCTTCGTAAAAAACTGCTTTTTGCTATTTCTTCGTGCCTGGGCTTTGTATGAGTGACATTAGCTTGGAGCTGACAGACGTTTTGGTTGGAGTGTCTTTATTATTGTTATTGTTATTTATGATGTTATTTCTTTTAGAATTCAGCAAGCAACTCAGGGTTATTTTAATGATTATCATCGATTAGGAGATCGACAAGGGAAGTCGTGGATTGGACCTAAGACGCTCATTAAATCGGAGGTTTGTAACGATCACCAGCTATTATAAAGACTTTGTTATAGCATCATGTTTCACTCGATTAGCAAGCCTTATATTTCCCTAACATGGAGGGGACTAGGCTAACACCCAAAGAGCCTATTCATACTACGTCGGTACTCGAAGGGAAGGTTTCCCTCGTTGCGATGTTATCTACACAAGCTTCCCAGGTATGCATGAGTGATTTCCGGTTTCTTTTTTTTTTCGTGATATCGTTGCTGACTTGTGGTCCGGGAATGATTAAGGAACATGTGGAGTCGTTCGCAATACGGACAATCAGCGAGAACAAGGACAATCCTCACTTCCAATATGTTCAGGTGTGTGAGGCAAATTTTCCTATCTAATCATCTATGTCCCATTCTCACAAATTCGGCACTCCGTAGATCAACCTCCAAGAAAATCCCCTCAAATCATTCATCATCGCCTTAGCAGCCCGTTCCCTCCGTAAGCAAATTCCCGAGCATCTTCAATCGACCTACATTCTCTCCCATCAAAACATGGAACTCCTTCGAGAACCGATGGGGATGGAGAACAGACATGTTGGGTATGTGTATCTTGTGGACCAAGACGGGAAGATTAGGTGGGCCGGGTGTAGTCATGCTAATCCGGAAGAAATCCAGGCTTTGGCTGTTTGTACGGATGTTTTGTTGAAGAGGGCGGTAAGATCGGAAGGAATGGGGAAAAGAAGGGGGTGAGGGAATTGCGCTTCTTTGCACCAACTCGAAATCACATTTTATGACGAGTGGGACACCCCCGTGCTCGTCTTTTTTGTTCGTACCGTGGCCTCCCAAGCTAGTGGTTCGCTGTCCTCCCGTTCGCGTTGTTGAAAACACTTCGAATCGTTGACCACTTGAGCCGCCTATACCCATGCTAGTCTCCCGTGGTTTTTGGTTCGTTCAGAAGCAGAATTTGATATTGGACTTGACAGAATCGATCACTGGAGGATTCGGATTGTGCTCCTGTGCCATCGGCACGGATCTTTCAACAAGGAACAGCATCTTTGTAGGGCAATGCTGCATCTATCAAGACCGGAAACGCTGGGAGCCGCATTGCAATATTACGATTACAGAAAACGAACGAAGTAAAGGTCTGCCATTGGGTGCTGGGAAGGCCAGTTCCGTCATGCATTGCCCTTCCGTCCTTCCCCTATCCTTTTTGGCATCATGGATCCTCCCTCCCTGCTCCTGCTCCTGAGCTCGCAATAACACGCCCCAACAACAACTAGAGCTAGCTGGAACTATTAGGAAAGGACTAGCGATACGGGCGTGTTATAAGATGGGGACCAGAAAGCTTTTGTTCTCATGAGTTATTGTTATTAGCGTTTCAGGCTGGGTGTTACGCAAACATTTTGAGCAGGCGGAAGCGTCGAATGTCCTGGCTTGATATGGATGGGACTAGCAGGTGGACCCTTGAAGTGAAGGCTCCTCGCTCGTCTACAGACCACGTCAGCCTCCCGCGCACGATATGCTTGCTGGCTCTACTACACTCAATCGAACGACTTGGATTCGGAGTAGGCTTGGCTTACTAAAGCTTGGTCATCCATCTAGTTGCGCGTGGGCTGGGCTGCGAGCACTTGATGAGGCCCCATTCAGTATGTATACATGTACAACATCGTCGACGCCACCAACGTCCCTCGAGACTTCGCATGATTATATATAGCCTACTAGGATTACGCCCATGGATGTCGTTACTTGTTAGGTCTCTTATGCTTGAGCGATTTGAAGGATAGTGTCAGTGACAACACTTGAGACTCCAACAATCGAATGAGATGTAACCAACTTAGGAAATCAATTTATTCACCTGAAGCCGTTGCGGACATTCGGAGCATGGGTGATTTCATATTGAAGTATCTTTATATGTAACTGGGACTCTGAGAGCATTTGGAGCATGCTCAGGAAAGGTATCTAAGGAGGTATCTGTAAGGCCAGTTGGGGTGCTGGAAGAGTAAAGGGCCCTTTACCCGACCCCGGGCCATACATATGTAAATACAGTTGTATAACAACAAGGAATAAAGACAAATAAAGAACTCCTCCGACTATGATACCTAGTCGCATTGATCCTGTGATGAGTAATAGGTGCCACCACGGCACGGGCTCACGGATCCTTAATACAAGGGTTCATAAGGGGAACGCCGACCGACTCGCCGACTCGAGTCTAAAGCAATGGGAGGTTGCTGCCTCAAGGCCACTATTGCTTGAAGGAGCAATCTTCGGAACGCCTCATGTAGATGAGTGGAGCGCGGTGGGTCGATTAGGTATTCATATTCTGGACCGACCTGCTGGGTCATTTTATGAAGCAGTTCACCAAGAACTGGCCCAAATGCGGGATGAAGCGTTTCTCTCCACCAATATAAATCTTGATAGAATAAATATGTCGTTCGGTCGCTACCACGGTACGTCCTCCCATTGAGTGTGTCTTCGAATTCGGTTAGCTTCCTTGATGGGGAATCTTCACTCCGTTCAGGCTTTGCATGGAGTAGAATGTCGATAATGACCCAATAGAGAGACTCGACATCGTGTCGCGGGCGATATAGAGGTGGGTCTTGTAACGAAAGACGTGATGTATGAGTGTTGTTGCGGTCATAAACCTCATGACCGGCTTCATATGCCACAGATCCAAATAGCATATGGTACACTTGGAGCGCCTCGCCTTGAAGCTCGGGCATGGACGGGAACTTGTAGGGCGCGGGAATCCATGTCCTTGACAGGATTGCTCGAGGGGAGTAAAGTAGTGTGCCCTACATCCATCGTCAGTGAAATACAGACATAGACCAACATCACGTACAGTAAACTGTCTCAAAATCTCCGCTGCTTGATCATTATCGGGCTGGTAGCTAGCAGCCATGTGCAGATCACCAACCAGCCCCCTAGGCAGATTTCTGAGGCAATCACGAGATTTGAATATCCGCCTCTATTTAGTCAAAGGCACTCACCTGTTATCTGGCAGAAGGTATTTGTTTATGAAGGTCGGCTGGTTAGCGGAAGGATTCAGCATGTTCCCAGGAATCCCAAGAGCAGCCGGGTTCTGGGGTGTCACACTCTTTACATATGTATATATGTTTGAAGGGCTGATGTCACGGTGAACAACTTCACGGCGTTCAACGATATAACGTAACTCTAACGAAATCGATTTCAGCATCAGATCCTGATAATCAGACGCCTTTGTACCTTCCACAATATCGAAGAATCCCGCGACCAGATCCAAAACGGTTTTTCCTTTCGAGATTGGCGCACCGGTGTCTAAGTAGACCATTGCAGAACTTCTTCGGGAGGTCACTTGTCCATGTGATTTATCGGCATTCCATTGGTTCAATTCATCCGAGTCCCAGATGCTAATGTCGATGGGTTCCCCATCGAACTCGACCCCTCGAACAATCCCTGCGACGTAGCCATCCTCGTGGATATGGTGGAGTATCTTCATTTCGTGGTGGACCGGATCTGTTCCATCCAGTCGACCCATAACCTGTTTGTAAATGAAGGGGGCTCCCTGGACTCCGGGAGGATCCACTTGCCTGTACACGCGAGTACAGCGAGTGTGAGGAATTCCGGAGAATATGCAGCGATAAAGTCCCTCTAAGCCTTCGATTCTCCATAAAGGGGCAGAGACATCACTGCGTGGCGTCAAGTGCTCAGAGTCAATGGTGTTATGTGATAACAAGAGAAAGCCATCGCGGGTAGCGTTAGGAGATGACGTGAGGTGAAATGAGGGTGGATTATATAAGGACGCGACGTATTTTATGAGAGCTTGGGGCTCCGAGTACGACTGTTGCGTTGATCGGTAAGCGGCAACAGGGTCGCTCCAGATGACAAAATAATGCGTTCGCCCAGCGTAAAGCCCGTATACACACGGCTTGTCCAATCTAACGTGGTGTATACTAGTGGCGTAGAGAGCCGCCTGCTTCAAGCCATCCTCTTGAGCCATACCTTCGGAAACAACTGCGACGCAGGTGTCTACTTGTGAATAAGAAAAACGAATAAAATTCCCTGTTCTGGACCTGTTAGAATCCTGTAGGCAATAGTCATCGAATATGGACTGGAGTGTTCCAAGGATGTCTGGTCTCTCCGAGACATTCAAAGCCGCCCCATGCTCGTGAACGAAGAAGCAGATGTGGTTTCCCGGCGGAACCTGAAGATAGGCTGAGTAGACCCTCAGTAAAAGTTGATGAACTATATGGAACTTAACATACCCCCTACATTGGCACTAATGCTATTTAAGACTTCGGTCAACCGATCGGCTCCAACGTTGCCACTCAGTCCTTGGATCGCGGTGCAGATTGCATTAAAGTTAGGCAGATTCTGAATCTCTATCTGGAAGAGATGCTGATCCACAAAGTCTTCGACTTTAAAGGGCCCATTGATGTCTTCTGCACGGGGCATTCGTGCGAGGGTCTCATCGAATGGCCTTGCCAATGGCATCGCGGATGGAGTCGTAACGGTACCACGTGTCATGGTGTAAAGCGGAAGTGCGGATGAGGCTTTCCTGACGTCATGCTACTTGCCATATGAGGATGTGTCACAGCACAAGACATTCTTCCTTTTAGGTATGAGACCTCAGACATTCGTTCACCCAGCCATAGCAAAACCAAAATATTCGACCAATTTGAAGGATAAAAAAAAGGACAACAACCACAAGTAAATGAAATAGTTAATGTGAATGTGGATGTGATCGAGTCAATATCGTGTTTGAGAGGAGGGTGGGTGACGATGCAAGTCCAACTATGCAGGAACCATCTAAGCCAGGTATCAGACAAGGCGGAGAATGCACGAAAACAAGTTGATGGTTATATCTTTGTGTGGATGTGTGGGTGTGTTAAAGTAGAATGAACTAATCAGTTGAAATGCAATGAAGAATAAACAAAAGATACGGATTTGGATAGAATATCGTAGGCGGGTAAGAGATAAGAAGAATAAGGTTAAAGGGCGAACGCAATCTCGTGTTTCCGTAGACGCGCCATGGGCGAGGAGAGAAGATTTTCGGAAGACACAAATCGAAGGCATATGTGAAGTGAAAGACATCATGAGGTCGTAAGGGGTACGTTATGTACCGGCTTGGTCCATTATCTCGATGATTTTTTTTTGTGATTTGTCGTTTGCAATTGCTGATTCAATCCGAGCCCCAGTTCGCATCCAAGTCGCCCAAAAACCAATGAGATCTACAACCCGAACACGAACTCACGCATCAATAAGAATTGATATGCAGATAAGCCAACGAGTCAACTCACCCATTACGCATGCGCTCCACAACCAGTCCCTAATCTTTACAAACAGCTTAAAATATCCCCTCCCCATCCACCGACGATCCAAATGCACTGGAAGACGCTCCATACGCCTCACTAACGTTCGCCAGAGGTCGAACGGTCAACTCTCGACACTTCTGATCAACCAACCGTTGTACGATGGCTGATACCTCATTCGCATCGTGCATCTCCACATCCTCATTGTCTGTTGAAGGGGATGATCCTTGAAGGAGGTAATCCATCTCTAGATGAGGAGCAGATGAAGGAAGAAAAGCGGAAGCAGAAGCAGGAGCAGGGATATTATCCTGAAAAACGGCGAATGAAGGTATGGTCGATCGAACGAAGGAGGCGTGTTGTGACATGACGGTATTTTTTACGCGTTTGTTTGAAGCGGATGAGGACGATTTCTTATTAGACTTCGTTCCGGACTTAGAGGATGAAGATTTCTCGGACGAGGGGAGTGGGAGGGATAAGAGGTCCGATGGATCGACATCGGTTTTTAGTGCTGTCTTCTTCGCGGAACGTGATGAGCGGGTCCGTTTAGACGCAGCCATGGTAGTGGCAGCGTCATCTGAATACAAAGGCATGGAAGATTTCGACTTCAATGGAGAACCCTTCAATCCACGGCCCGAAATGGTGCTTTTTTGAGCAAGGGGAACACGACCTTTGCGTATGACGAGTTCAGATGATGAAGAGCCAGTTTTAGCACGGGTGCGTGAAGCGGGAGAGTCAATGCTTGAGACAACGACTCGTGATTTACGTTGAGGTGGACGAGGCGTTGCCAGTGCATCATTAGTACTTCCCTCATCATCATCTTCTCCTTTGCGTGTGGCCGAATGGGGTTCGGGCGTGGCACGGGTTGAGGACGGAGGCGAGGAGTCCAACACGGGCGAAAGAACCGTGGTCGTGATCGTGGTTGCGAGGAACTTTTGCTTTGTTAATGGAGTAGTGGTCACTGATGCAGGTTCCAATGAGGTACCACCACCTCCGCCACTGGTTTGTTTGCCAGTTTTGCCACTACATCCGAGAGAGTTGAGAAGTTCGGAAAGTAAGACACCCGTGACGGGGTCACGATTTTCCTTGTTGAGAGCCATCGTGACAGTGGAAACGTTGGTAGAGATGAGACTTTTACCGACTACTTGGACTTGAGAGATGCCACCACCATTGGATAGAGAAAGGCGACGCGATGATATGGACGGTCGGCGACTTGAAGAAGAGGTTGGACCGGGTGTCATGCTTGGCGCTCTGCTTGATGCACGAGATGAACTGGGTGCCCGTGAAGAAGAGATGGTAGAAGTGATATCATCGTCACGGAAGACGTGAATTTTCGTTGGCATTGTTTCTGTAGTGTGTGCGAAGATTGTTTGTTTTGAAAAAAAAAGTGGTTTCAGCAAAGATCAAGGGAAGTGCAATGGTTGTGCAGAGGAGAGAGATGTGAAAATTTATGCTTTCAAAAAGTATAAATATACGTGTAGGTGAACGCTTGGTCGAGTAGAGAACGCGAAAAGATCACTCCTGATGGTTGTCAGAGAAGAAGAAAGGCCCACACGGTGTTGTAATCAACCTTGCCCTTTGGCGATTGAAGGCTGACACTTCCCGAAGGCTGTATTGATTTGTTTATATCACGGCGTATCCCGGCGTACATAGGGATAAACAGGATCGTGTTCAGACCCGATGAAGGCAAAGGTACTCGTCACTGGTGAGCTTTATGGATGGCCCGGAAAGATGCGGTGGACACTGAGCTTCATTATCGGTAGGTGCTAGTGGGGTTTTGGGCAATGCTGTGTATAATGCATTCAAGAAATCGTCGACGAACTATGAAGGTCCGTTTAATCCGCGCCATCCTGATGTGCATTGACCGGATTGTGGTGTTACCGTTCGTGTTGGTGACGCAGTGAAAGGACTCGCGCATTCCCGTCCTACCGATGAGCTAATTCCTCTCGATCTTACGGATGAAGCTAAAGTCAAGGAGTTGATTTCATCCTTTGAGCCTGATTGGGTGGTACACTGTGCGGCGGAACGCCGGCCAGATGTAGCAGCAAAAGTAAAGTCCTCTTCTCAAGCTTCAGGGGCAACTCCTTTTATTAACTCTCTCCAATCTAGAATCCCGAGGCAACTAGAACGGTAACTCAACGTCACCATAGTCACATTGCACACAAAAACCCACGTTTCGCACGTTGTTCCAGATAAATGGCCTAGTTCCCCTAACCCTCTCAACCTTCTCTGCTTCCCCTTCTCACCCATTCACGCTCATTTATATCAGCACGGATTATGTCTTCGACGGAACTTCACCGCCCTACGAAGTCGACGCAAAGCCCAAACCACTTCAGTTTTACGGAGAGACGAAATATGGTGGTGAACAGGCTACCCTTGGCGTGACGTCGGAATACGGAAGACGAGTTGTCTTGCGGGTTCCCGTACTTTATGGACCTGTGAAAGTAAACTCAGACTCGGCCATCAACATTCTATTAGATGTGGTAAGGGATCGGTCCGGAAAGCAGTACACGATGGATCACTATCAAACAAGGTATCCAACGAATGTGAGTTTTCCATTCTGATTGCTTCTGCCGGCAATTGGTTATTAAACGTATGGGCCGCGGATTTTCGACGATTATTTCAATGTAGGTTCTCGACATTGCAGACTTTCTCGTGCGGCTTGCAGGTGCGTTACATTTGGAATCTTTGCCATGCATGAATTTGCTTCTTCCAATCGGGATACGCACATCCCATGCATGATTGTAGTTGGCATGGCACCTGCGCTTACTAACCATCTTTCTTATGACCCGGTTTCTTGAAAAACGAAACAACATGATTGTGTCCTCAACAACGCATCGCCTCGCTCCCGACTCGTGGCGGGCGTGCCTCGAACAGATACCTTCCCAAATGGGGGCAGCAGCCAACGCCGGCTACCTCCCATACTCCACTATTCAGCACCTGAGCCGTATACTAAATACGAGATGTGCCTCATTCTGGCTGCACTTTCCAACCCACCTCTATCGCACGCTCATATCACCCCGGATGAGACCGAACCGATAATTATGCCCGGAAGGGTGGGCCGACCAAGGGATTGTCAATTGAGTGTGCGGAGTATTGAGGATCCCGTGGAAGAGGGAGGGTTGGGAATGAGCTTGGATACCCAGGGTTTTAAAGAGTGGTGGGAAGAGGAGTTGTTGAGGGGCGTGTCAAGTAACAGCGGCAATATTTGAAGGATCCTGCCTGTAGAATATCACGGTGTAGACACTAGAGGGTGCTCCGATAGGGTCTGTTCGATCCTGGAGGGTGGAGATATTGCCACTGCCAATGCCGGGTGTGATGACCAAACGTTGCTGACAATTGGACGATGACATAGGATGGCGCCAGGAAGAAGACATTATTTTAGATGGGGTTGAAGTGCTGCGGGCTAATTGAGGCAGATTCGCCCCACGTTCACATAAACAGAGTTTCACTTGTTGGAAGTTGGTCAAATATTGTTGATATGATCGTTGATATGTTTCCTTGATGCGATTACTACACCTCCACTCTACATAATGTTTATTACCGGCCAAGGCTTAGCCAGTAGTAGCGCTTGCGCTAGATAAAAGCGCTTGTTTGCTTTGCGCTTCCTTAGTTCTTGTTTGCGGGTCTGAGTACGCGTTCGTCTAGTTATTTTAATATCACTTGCCTGAGATTGCGAGCCGGGCGCGGACATCGGCTACATTTGGACTTTTAGATGGTGTTTTTTGTTTATGAAGGCGAGAATCCCGGTCATCTGGCCCGGCCTAGAGTAGGACACAAGTCAGCAGCCATAGATCCATGTTTTGTCGCTGCTCCTGAATACACTTTTCGGTCAATACTACAATATTGGATTGGAAGACGAAGGTGATTCAGCAGTTAGTCCCCAGCGATTATGTCCGCAATCGTGGACCGAAGTGTGAGGATCGGTTTTGGACTGAGAGTTGGGGTCTCATAAGCAGTCCGGATGTCAATTTGAAATGGTCCAACTAAATTAATCGTGTGTCATTGGTGCGTTGCTCGCTCCATGTTACACTTGAGAAATGAGTATATATACCAGGGTCCTCGCCCTGTTACAACAGGTGTCCATCAAACACGTTCCTCCCGTGGAACCAGACAACGACGGTGCTACTTGACGTTCTACCAATGACTAGAGCGTAATCTACATTTCCTCATTTCGTAAGTTCACCCAAGCCTTATTAGAGTTTCCACTGAGATGAAAATTCCCCGGCCACCTTCTATCCTCGTATTGGGCATCAATCTGATCTTGCTTTCTTTCATCACCCTCGCCGGTTGACGCACGCTCAGACTTATCCACGCAGTTTCGCAAGTGTGGTCGACTTTGGCTATGTCCGTCATTTCACTCCGAAATATCATTCGTGGCCCCACCGCCTCTCAGGACGATACCTTCACCGCTACCACCACCAAAAAGCGCAAGTCCCTCATTCCCTCTTCTCTGATCAAGCGTATCCTCTATTCCAATCTCGGGGCTGCTTCTTTATCAACGTCTCCTTCCTTGAACGACGACGACGGTGAATCGCCGGAAAACGGTCCCACCTGCTTGCCTCAAAACATACCACCGAGCCACGCTCGGAGTGTAACTTGTTCATCTCTTTCTCGATCTTCCATGGAGGTTCAACTTCAAAGTTCGCCTAGACCTACATCCGCGTCATCACATGAGCATTTGGGGTATAGTTCCGGCCCCACCCCATCACCAACCATGGCGCCCCTCCCACCGACGATTCTTATAGCTGATCTTATGGCTGACCACAAACGACATGCAGATAGCCCATCTGACGTGTTGTTTAACAATGATATTCTTTGCCCACCTACACCTAGGCGCCTTATCAATCGAACCGAGTCTGACATGCGACTTTCCCCATCTCTCACTCTCCGCCGGCCTCACCCATTCTTATTTCCAACACTACCCCCTGTTGCAGTTTCATCAGCTTCCTCAACACAGGTATGTTGCTATTTGCTCCTCTTCGCCCCTCTTCTCTCTTAATCCAAAACTTCCACCCGTGGATGGCACAGTTTGCCTTCTTGCATTCAAATTATTGCGTTGACCAATCAAATTTTTCTCACACGTGACTTTCACAGGTTAATCCTCAACAGCAACCACCAGACTTACAGTCGGTTCGGCGTTCGGTGCCTCCCCTGTATCGTACCACCGGTCGTCCGTCGGTCGGGAGCGTCGAGGGTGAAGAAGTCGCCGGCTCAGATGATGATGGAGAAGACGAAGAGGGGTTTGCTTCTCCCCGAGCTTCCAGCCCCGCCGAGGATGAGGATAACGATATTGATAGCGATAATACCTCTTCTGAACACCATCCCTCAGGGGGAATTGACTCTGTGTGCTTTCCCCCATCGTCTTCAACGTTGCGAGATGTAGCTGGTGATCAATCTCGAACCCGTGAACCAGCAGCCTGGGTACCTTCACGGCTTTCCATACCGGAAGAGTTCCTGATCGGGGGTCTGGATGTGAGTGGCTTTGGAGTTGCAATTAAGGGCGTCAATTCCATAGGGGCGCGAACTCCTAGAGCGGGTGATGTGGATAGGGGACAGCATGATTATTTTTCGTCCTGCTCTTTCTCATCTTCACCCTTCCACAATCATAGTGGCGCCGGGAGTAGTGTGGCGTCAAACACACCTCGGCCCAGCGACTTTGTTAACCATACATCCAGGATGAACGATCGCGATAGCAGTGCTGGTGCTGCGGCAGAAAAATATGCTGCGGGCATCTCCCCTCCGCTCGGCCACGGGGCGCGCGCCCGGTTAATGCCCGGTCTTTCTCGTCATGCATCAAAGAGCATGGTTACACTTGGTTCCCACCGAATCCCTGATGTTCGACCCGACACCGTGGCGGAAGCGGATCTTAAAGAGGAATTACACAGGGCGCCCCATAAGAATGTTGCTACTGCTGCTATAGCCACAGTAGGCACTGCCGATTCGGCGTCGGCTCGCAAAAACGTACCTGCCACTGCGGCTACGGTTAAGCGACGACGTTCGATGCCTGACCTCCCCCTTGCGCCTCCAATGTATCGGACACTTTTCCCGGCACGGCCACGAGATGATGAAGGGAAGGAGAAATTGCCAGCTTATTCCTGTGAAGTCCATGTCGAAGGGTGGCTCAACCGGAAGATGGAATTCTCAGCGCCTGGTATCCAGGCGAGGGATAGAGGATGGAAGAAATTGTTCTTTGTGCTGAATGGAACGAGCCTAAGGGTGTATAAGCATGATCCGAGGAAGGTCCTGTTCAAGTGCCCGATTCGACAAGGGATGAAAGGTGCTGGTGCTGGTGCTTATGATTTGACGATCGAGCAAGGGCGGATAGAGACAGAATATGACGTTGAGTTAACGGCCCGTCATGTTCACTTTCCTGCGGAAGCTACGTCGCCGGAGGCGCAGCAGATGTTGAGAGAGATAGAGTTGAGCCGCTCTATTGCTCGGACTCAGAATCAACAAGTTTTGATTCAGAGGCACATCGAGGAGGAGCATCAGCGGCGGTTGGCGATGCAGGAGAGGGAACGGGCGGCTGCGAGGAGGAGGACCGGGTCTGCGACTGGTAGCAGTAGTCAGATGTCGTCTACTACAGGGTCTGGGTCTGGTCGACTCAGGCTGGACGGTGATGAGGCGTCGTCTCGATCGTCGGGATCCAGCGCTATCGCTTCCGCTTCCTCACCCGCCTCGTTGCCTACTTCGCTGGAGCTGGCTCCTTCGGCGGGATTCGGATATAGCTTGGGTCCGAATTTTGATAAACCAAACACGAGCGAGTTGCTCTCTGTAGCGAATGCTATCGCATCACCATTTACTTCCTCCGTCCCTCTGCCCCAACCTTCATCATCATCATCTGCATCATCAACCCGAACACCCCACACTCGTGTGTCATCGTTCTCATCCTCGAGTGGATCACGACAGGTCCGCCAATGCAGTGGAGGTGGATTCTCAAGTCATTTTAAACCAAGCAATATGCTGTTGAAAGTCTATTCGCTTCAAAATGCTGAGAGTGGATTGGGAAGTGATTACTTGAAGAGGAGGAATGTAATGCGAGTTAGGGCTGGCGGGGAACAGTTCCTTTTACAGGCGAACAGTATGATGGAGGTCGTGAATTGGGTTGAGGTGAGTTCCTTTCTTTTGTGTCTCTCCACTCTCTGGGTCATTTGGCTGATTACTTTTTTTTTTTGCATGTGCGTGCATGTGCATCAGGCGTTCCAAGCTGCGACAAATGTGGCGCTCGATTTGGATGAGAGGCCTATGCCGAAATTGCCTCCATTACCGAGGCGACGTAGGCGAAGAAGAAGACCTGCGGATGGCGAGGTCACTGAACAGGCGTCCGGAGCTTGATCGCTTTCTTCCTTGCTTGGCTGCATCATCTACGTATTATCACCCCCATGGATTTTATTTATTGGAACAAAAAATAACGGACTTCAAATGGTCTGCTCACCGTTTTCACGTCATTCGTGAATTCTTGGCTTGGTTTTTTTTTTGCCTTTGTGTTTCGCTGTGCCTCGGCAAAGTTCCTACTGATACCCCACTTCGTACGACGACGATTAACGATCCTCTTCATTGAACTGAACTGAACTAACTGACTGTATCGTATACGTGCACAATCAAACATTTCGGTATTTGCGCACTCAGCACTACCACACCCCTTTCCCCCTCATCCCTTTTCCCTTTCTCCTTCGCTACTCTTCATCATTCACTGGTGTTGCGTGATTTGCAATATCTAGTAGTCTTCTTGTCATGTTTAGTGTCTAGCAATGTCTGGATACATGGCAATATTATTTGTTTGCTAGTTTGTCTGTCTAATCAGATGGTGTAAGCATCTAGTGGGAACGGCCGGAACCCGGGCCATGGATTGCAAGCAAGGAACAAGTCGCATTGGACAAACAAAAACAAACTGCAAGGCATGAGCCACAACATGCAAAAAAGTACAGGAAATACGACAATCCCCACCCCCGTCTTGTGTCCTGATACCTTGAATCTGACTCATGATGCATACAAGTGACATATCGCTAGGTAATTTAGATATTATTGTAAAGCACTGAGCCTGAGCCTTGTGCTGCCGGATTAGTGGATTTTTCCACAAAGCTGATTCGAATCGTTCCAGGACTGAACCGAGCTGCAAGAGGACCAAATAATCGCTCCCGAACCGAACCGTGACACCCCTATATTTAGCACAGGCAGGGCCGGGCGATAGGAGATAGGATACGTCCGAATTGTAAGCCCGTACGATGTTTAGAATGGGTGCGCATGCTTTACTCGCTGGTAGCTCTATTGCAGTCCCCGCTTCATCTAACATCAGCACTTCATCTCGCCACTGGAGACTCTACACATCTCATATCTCCCTTGAACTGAAATTCTGGAGTAAATTGATACTTCAACTTGGCTTGTTGGAACTCAACGACTAGGGCGTTTTAAGTGCCGCCGCTTTGGTACTTTGGTGACCGTTCCATCAGGTGGTCGACCGTGAGCTGGGAGCCCTCACATGTTCATGAAGTCGATTTTTTGGTAATCCGGAACCTGGTCCAATTCCAACTTAATGTTGTCCCCTCGTCCAGGGGGCGTGCTATCAAGTATCCGTAATGCGGAGGAAGTCCCTCCAGAATCTGTCAATATTCTTTGTGCTGAGTATGTTCAATTCAACTTGGGATCGATTGCAGCGGACGAATCGAAATTATTTTTTTCGCCGGGTTCATGGTTATTTGGAGTATGAGAATGACGCGTGTAAGTATGTGGCGCAATTCGACAAGGCGGATATATATAGGTTCGTTAATTCATCGTTGAACTCCGGATTACTTAAGCGCGAGAGCCGCGAGGTTTGCACGATGTTGCAAGGCGAAGAGGGACCCGTTTGCACTGGATGTCGTGGGGTGTGCGTGTGTGGATTCGGTGGGGGGAAGGGAAGGGGGGGGGGGGAGCCTGTGTTATCTGGCGTGGCCACCGACTTCACGGCATGCATGCTTGGCACCCAATGATGTTTATGCTGTTGACGCGTGGAAGTCACAGATCAAGATCATTGAACTGAGGGATAGGATGAAAATCGAGCAGTTGTTCCTGATATGGCCATTTTTCATTGCTGGCGGCGCGCGAGCAAAAAAACGTTGTGCGATCGTGATATGAATATATGGTTCTTTACACCCGGCGAATCCTCACTGCAATATATCTTCCTTCCTCCATTGCATTCCCCCCGCGTTGAAGGGGTCTTTCCAAGTTGACGATCACTCTGTGTCTCCGACTTTCACGTCGTTTCCCATTGTTTTTTTTTCGTATCAAACACCGGACGTACAGCTCGTTCCCCCGCGTCAGTTCGTACCCGTATGAATGCACAACGTATCATCGATCCCCTGAAGTTCGACGTAGACTCTATCATTGGTCGATTGCTGGAAGGTACGAATCATCATATTGTTCTCCGGTCCTCAGTTTCCAACCCTCAACCGCGCATTGCACCTCCTTTTCTCATCGTAAGTCCGAGGCCTTCGACCAGGAAAAGCTGTCCACCTGCGGGAATGGGAAATACAGAATTTGATACAGAAGGGGCGGGAGATTCTCATCAGCCAGCCCACCCTTCTTGAACTGGAGGCACCTATCAAAATATGTGGTAAGTAAGGAATAGGATCTGTTTGGATAAGACCTCTTATTTCGTGTGCGTATGTGTATGGGTAACTCGCGCATGCCAACGTCCGGAATGTTCTCCGTTCAGGCGATATTCATGGTCAGTACCACGACCTTCTCCGATTATTCGAAAAAGGTGGGTTCCCACCAGAGTCGAATTATCTATTCTTGGGGGATTACGTGGACAGGGGGAAGCAGAGTCTTGAGACGATTTGTCTCTTGCTTGCTTATAAAATAAAGTATCCCGAAAACTTCTTTATTCTCCGGGGCAATCATGAATGTGCTAATACCAACCGCATATACGGGTTCTACGATGAATGTGAGAGTGATTGGTATAGAAAGGCGGTTGGACTTGGTCGACGAAACCCCCCACTTTGTGCTTCCTGCGTTATGATATAGGCAAGAGGCGACACAGCATCAAGTTGTGGAAGATGTTCACCGATTGTTTCAACTGCCTTCCACTCGCGGCAGTTGTCGATGACAAGATATTCTGCATGCATGGAGGACTAAGCCCGGACCTTTATAACATGGAGCAGATACGACGGATGACGCGGCCGATGGATATCCCGGATGCAGGTCAGCAGCTCACAGTAAAGTCCAATTATTGAGGCATACTGTTAATCTGGAAACACTGCAGGATTGTGCTGCGACCTGCTGTGGGCTGATCCCGAAAAGGGCACATTGGGATGGTGCAGGAATGATCGTGGCGTTTCCTTCACGTTCGGAGCCGACATTGTTTCGGGGTTTCTCCAACGGCACAGCCTAGATCTCATTTGTCGTGCCCATCAAGTAGTCGAAGATGGATACGAATTCTTTGCGAGAAAGCGGCTTGTGACTATCTTTTCCGCGCCAAATTACTGTGGCGAATTCGATAATGCGGGGGCGATCATGAATGTCGATGAGCTACTGGTATGTTCTTTCCAAGTGAGTAATCTATGTTTTTCGATCGCCCTGAACGGAGTGAGATGACCGCCCGCTGCCAGATTCTAAAGCCAACGAATCAGAAGTCACAGTATAGTACTCGAGACATTGCTACTATGCCACGGATATGGCGGCAAATGTCGATTTAGCGGGTTTAGAAGTCACGTTGTTAAACACGGTGGTGAGGGAACGTGTAAAGGGCATTGGTGCGGCCCGTGAGCTCAGCTCCCCCTATTTGTTTCATGATTTTCCACCTGTGTAATATACTAGTATTATCTTCGGACACCTAAGCTTGGGCCAGATAACCATGAACGCCAAGCCACAGCAGGAGCCAGGAGTTGGGTGCGCTGAGATGCTAAAAGTTTGGTCCCAATAGAGTTACAATAGTAGCTTAACCAATGGTTGCCTGTGCCCGGCACTTGAGCATATTTCTTTAACGGGTAAATGCTATGTTGGCAATGTAGCTGTAGGGTCTCCGGTGAATTAATCGCATCAGTCGATAAGTGAGCCTCAACGGGTAAGGGAACTTTCCCATTAACACCTCACTCCTAATGAGCACCGGGAGATCGCTGGAAGGTATCAACCATCGTGGGGCGATAATCCTCAGGGGCGCGGGGGCGTTATCTGATCCGGACGTGAAGACTGAGTTTCCTGAGAGGGGTCACGGGACCGACCACATTGCAAGTCACGCGTCATATTTTCACATCTGCCCGCGTTTGTCTTGCACGTATTTGTGGGACAATCTTCCAAGTTTCTTCCATCTCCGCTTCCTGGTCAGTCCTATTTTTTTTTTCCCCTCTACTATGGTAGCCTCTAGGACGAACGGGCGCTACGTTCCTGTCATGGCAGACCTCCGTTTTTTCCATGGATCTTTGAGCCCAGATCCCGACTGAAAACCCATGTCATCACGCAACCCTTCCTCCAACTTTCTCGTTTTGGCACCCCTGGAATTGTATTGCGCCATGCTGACACCTCTTACATTTTTCACCCTACTAACTGATAGGAAACTACTTTGACGAGTGGATACGACAGCGGCCCCCCGGCCCAGCATCTTCATCGCACATCTTACCGCTCTTCAACGAAGCAAAGTGATACCATCTCGCATTCATTGACCCATTTATACATCTGGTATGATTGATGCTCCCTCTTAGGCGCGAACGCTCATTCCGATCCTCATCGCTTAATTCCTCGCCCGCATCTCAATAGCACGATAACACATGGCGGACCCTACGGGCGAAATCGACCTTGACTCCGTTATAGATCGGTTACTGGAAGGTGAGATCATTATTATTGTCCCATCTCTTTGCAGCGTTTTGTCCTTGGTTGCTTTCGTTCGCTGATCTTGTTACTCTGTCGGTTCGTATCGCCGATCTTCCACCCTTATCATTTTGCAGTACGCGGCAATCGGCCTGGGAAAGCCGTCCAGCTACAGGAGTTTGAGATCAAGTATCTCTGCACTAAAGCACGGGAAATTTTCATTAATCAGCCCATCCTGTTGGAATTGGAGGCCCCCATAAAGATTTGCGGCAAGTTCCCAGGGCTCCTTTACGCCTCACACTCCAACGACCTCTGACTATCACAAACCCATGTGCAGGCGATATACACGGACAGTATTACGATCTCCTTCGCTTGTTTGAATATGGCGGTTTCCCTCCGGAGGCCAACTACTTGTTCCTAGGTGATTATGTTGATAGAGGGAAGCAGAGCTTGGAGACAATATGTCTGCTTCTTGCGTACAAGATCAAATATCCGGAGAACTTTTTTATCCTTCGCGGGAATCACGAGTGTGCAAGCATCAACCGTATATACGGATTCTATGATGAATGTGAGCCAGCGTCGTTCAGTATGCATTGATGTTCCAGTTTATGCGCTCTACTAGGTAAACGGCGGTACAATATCAAGCTGTGGAAAACTTTCACAGATTGTTTTAACTGTTTGCCAATTGCTGCTATCATAGACGAGAAAATATTCACCATGCACGGAGGCCTGAGTCCTGATTTGCAGAGCATGGAGCAGATACGTCGCGTCATGCGACCGACGGATGTGCCTGACACTGGTAAGTTCTTTGTTTGAACGTACTTCATCGAAGATCTAATTCATCTCGACGTCTCCACATGCATCATCTACTGATTGACATATAGGTCTCCTTTGTGATCTTCTGTGGTCAGATCCGGACAAAGACATTACTGGGTGGAGCGAAAACGATCGTGGTGTCTCTTTCACTTTCGGACCCGACGTTGTGTCGAGATTCTTACAGAAGCACGACATGGATCTCATCTGCAGAGCACACCAGGTTGTTGAGGATGGATACGAGTTCTTCGCAAAGCGGCAGCTGGTCACACTCTTCTCAGCTCCAAATTATTGTGGCGAATTTGATAATGCAGGGGCGATGATGAGTGTCGATGAGACTTTGTTGTGCTCGTTCCAGGTATGATTGCATCCTGGATGCCCTTGAACCCCCTGACACGCTCACGCTTTTTTTCCCGAAGATTCTGAAACCTGCAGAGAAGAAAGCAAAGTACCCTTACGGTGGAATGGGCGCTGGACGACAAATGACACCACCTCGTAAACAAAAGAAGAAGGACGGCAAGGTATGTCCGCCACCTCTGGAAATTAGGGGATTGCCGTGCTGAAACATTTAAATCTCAGGATTGATATCGGCGCGTAGTTGGGCCAGTGCCAAGGGATGGATCGATGGCACCCTGGATGCAGCGAACGTTCGTGATGTGGGTGTGTTGAATGTGTATCCTTGCCAACGGTCATGAGATTGCGGATGGTCGTCGGCCTGATTGATGTTTGCGTGACCGTGGTGGAGTGGAATGCTTGCCCGTGGTGCGGAGTTCGAGGTTTGGACGTATCTGGTCCCAAGCCTATCCCCTTTACCATTTCCCTTAATAAAGACCCGTACCCTCGTTATAATTATCAATGGGTTAGCTTGGTATCCTCTGGTCGCTTCCATCTCTCTGCGTTTACGCTGGGCTCCTCGTGGATCGTTGCGCCCGGCCATGCATGTTTCCAATGGACATGCAGAGTCATGCACTGGACCATTCCGACACCAATACTACCCTCGTTCCAACAAACTGCATGCCAATTCCGGATGTTCAACACTCCGCTCACGCCCCTTGTTTGCTCTCTTATCTGTCTCTCACAGCCCGTCTTCCATGCGGATTGCTTCACGACCTCCTCTGATTCAGTGCACCACTTAGCAAACGCCCACTCCACTCGGTCATATCGACTTCTGTCGTGCCCCATCGCAATTTCGCATCCCCCATCATCGACCCGGTACTCCGTTATCAAAGCTGCAACGGTGGACATATAGTGCTTGTCTCTTAGGTTTTCTCGCTTATCCTCGCTGTTTCTCTTCACTACGGCTTCTCTTCCATTAAAGTCACTTCTACAGACTTTCGTATCTCAATCATTCTATTCACCCCTCGAGTAAAATCAACCATATTATGACATCAAACGCGCGACACTGCTCGGGGTTTCAGGATTTGGCTGCTGCACATGTCACAAACAATTTCTATTTCGATCGCTGTCAAAAGTATTTGGGGAAAGTCCAGGATAGTAGTCCAAATGGTAAGCCGTCAACGAATGGTTGTCTGTGAAGGTCCGGCTTTCTCTGCGAGCTTGGTGACTGTTGCATCAGCCGCATTCGCAGCAGCGAGATCGAGTTTCGTTCGAGTGTCTTTCTTTGTTCTGCGAGTATCGCCTTTGAACCCGATGAAGTAAATCCTTGTGCATTCTTCAGACGCTGACTCCGACTGCCATATGGGAATGGGTGAGCTATCACATGGGAATAACGAAGTGCACATGACTTGCAAAGAAGAGCGTTAGCGAGCTAACGTTTGTGAAGGCTGCCACCTTGAGAGGGTACTCCGTGACGCCTGTATCGCCTTCTAGAATTGTCATGTCAAGATGAGGTTTGATATTTTCGGCATCCGCAAAGTCCACGCCTGAGGGCTGGTTCGCATAGATCCGAAGTCTTTGCGGACACGTCTCGCCTCGAGCTGTTTCGAAAGAGTGTCTGAGTATGCCATGTATATTCCGAGGCAGTGAGTACGACCGGGTGCACAGAATCAACACGTACCGGGTTTGAGGAGCACACTCCGCACCTTGACGCTCTCGATGAATGGAACGTGTATTATAAGCTAGACCAACGAATTAACCGGGAGTTAGGACTCACAGAACTAAATAAAACGGTCATATCCAAGGCGCACACGCACTTGATCGTCCACTCCACTGTCTACCCATTTGTCTACGGAGTCTCGATCGTTCCAGGTTTTAATAACTTCCTTCGCATCCTCGGGCACAGTTAAGTTGAGCCCGAAGACTTTGTCCCTATCAATCACGGTGTATAGGGTTGCAGTATCAAGCCCAAGGTCATACTCTTCCGCCTCTTGGTCAGTTTGGGCAACGTCAGCCATTAAGATTGAATCGAAGATGCGTGGGAAATAGATTCGGCACCGGCAGTTTCCGCCCTGTTTCCAAAATGTACAGAGCATCTTGGGGACAGCTCCTCGCCTTTAACAGTAAACCCCAGCGTTTAATTACCGATGCAAATCTATTCTCCTTGAAAGGTGTTATAGGTTTGGGTAATGGGGTGCGGTCCTCTTCCTCTTCTGCAACATCCACCAGTTCATCTACCTCCCCCCTCGCACCCCCACCCGATGGCGCACCATAGCCCCAAAACACTCGAAACCGAAGCTGCTTCCTGCAGCTGAGAAAATGACGCGTTTTCCTGATCTTACGAAACCTGACCCTATTCTTGACACCAAAGTCGTGTCACACGTCTCTCCCACTGTCAAACACCCATACTCAGCTACAATCATTCATCACACGCCCCGATTTGGATCGTCCATAGAGCCCTTTCCTTCCACATCTGTAGAACAATCCATAACTAAATCTGAAGACGGTGACAGCTCGAAATCCATTGAGGAGGGTTGGGAGAAAGAAAACATTCGAGGCCGCAAGCGGCGGTCAAAGCAAGATGGAGACCATAAAATCGACGCGCAAAGACAGGAAATAGCTAATGCGCGTATGCTCTACCCCAAACAATTCCTCCAGAAGCTTCATCGATACCCATTGATCGTTAAAAGGGTCGTACAGCAAACACCCAAAGGTCGACAAGCTTCATTCTTTGCACTCGTTGTTGTCGGCAACGGTGATGGTGTAATGGGAGTTGGGCAAGGGAAAGACTCGGAAAATATCGGTGCCGCGCAAACGAAAGCATATGCGGATGCGTTCAAGTCGCTAGACACTGTCGAACGATTCGAAAATCGAACCATATTCACTGAGATCCATCACAAGCTAGGAGCTACTCAGGTAACTATGTGGCCACGTCCTGCCGGCTTTGGTCTTGCAGTCAATCCCTATATCCACCGGATATGCAAGGCGGCGGGAATTCGCGATCTCAGTGCGAAGGTCATTGGAAGTAGGAATCCAATGCAAGTTGTGAAGACAACGATGATGATGCTACAAGGGGGTAGTGCACCGTTAGGCTTTGGCGACGGTGTAGGCGGCAAAATTACGCGCCTCGAGGCAAAGGAAGGGATACGGCCAAAAGAGGTTGTCGAGAGAGAACGAGGTCGGAAGCTTATCGAAGGCAGTGGTTGGCTATAGATTAGAACAGCATGATGCATTGGGAGGTAATAAAGATACACATGAGAGCGATCATAAGAAATCGTGAGGCTAACAGACCGTACTGAGTGCATCAATGAGAGGACGTAAGTTATAATGACGGCGCACGGTTTTGACTGTAGGTTAACCTGGTCGATGCATCGCGGTAAAGGGGTCTTTCGATTACACGCAAACCGTTTTGGTACACTGGGTAAGCGATTGCTTTGTGTGTTAAACCCATGAACGCAAGCTTTTTACGCCCTTCGAGAACCTCATTTCCATAGAGTTGGCCACTGAGGATTGGAGCTTGCTGGGAGTGCACCGTTCGCCGGCAGGAGTGTCTTACCACACATGACAAAATAAAGATTGGATCGACAAGAGGACAATACCTACCTCGGCTGGAATGTTATCATCAAATTGTCTGGTATCATCTGTTGGTACCTCATGGACTGAATAGCGTTTCATTCTGAAGGTTTGATTATCCGAGGATTTCTTGTTGTTTAATGTCTTCATTTCACGAGACTAATCACGGGTTAGCAGTCTGCCCCCAGCTGACCTCAGGTTTCCGCCCTTGTTTGCCACTGGCTGGGAAACCTGACTGCGCCCAGTCGCGACCGCTTTGGCATTCACATGCCTTCTCTCACCGATCGCGGTTTTCCCATGATTTATCGCGCAACTTAGCCTGAACGGGTCAAATCACGCTGCCTCAGTCGTACGCTGAATGTTTTCGGCGCAGATGCGCAAAGCGGACCATTCAGTGGAGGTACGTACTGAATTTTCGCTGTTGAGGAGAGGTTTCATACTACCTTAGGTTTCGTACTACCTAGGTCGTGCCTATAAAGGGGCCCTGACGGATCCCTTTTCCCCTCTCCCTATCGCCTGGTGTCTCGCGCTCCCCTGGTGAGTGAGATCCAATTTGCCGCTTGCCTTTCCGGGCTCACGCTTTTGACCCGCTGCCGCTGCTGCCACCTGCACATTACTCTATCCCGGATTTGCTGCTGCCAATACCGCGATTCTCGACTACATTCCCATCTGCTCCAGCCCCTAGCGTATTTTCTTGTCTCCCTCCTCCTCCCGATACTCCTCCATCTCTTCTTTTCGAACTTTTTCACACCGTCTGTTACTCTCTCTCTTCATTGTATTTCACCTCTGTACAATAGCGTCTGTTTGCTGTTTTAGCGCTTTCAATTGTGGCTGTCATCAGTTCTAGTAATTTTCCTGCTCTTCCTTTGTATGTACGAGAACGCGGGTCACGCGTCGCGCGCATGCGGCAAATTTCACATGGGCCCTTTGTGGCCGTTGCCCACTACCAGCAATTGTTAGCCCTGATTAGATCAGTTATTCCCACTACTCCGTAGCGGGTCCTGCAAACGCGAAAAACCTATGGCCGTGCAAGAGGCCCTCTATCATTGCTAATATCCTAAAATACCCCAATGTCAGACGTAACCTGGGCGTATAAAAGGACATCCAATATCGATAGGTCTTGCTCCCAGCTCAACCAAACCCCTCATATCAACCCTAACCACACATGCTACAATGTTCACTCCCCATTCACACACTATCATTCCACCTAGGAGAGGATTTACCGCGAAGGTGAAACCCAGATTCACGTTGTACCGGGTATGGAATGAAAACATCCTGGGTTTGTGGAGCTGGGTTTCACCAGTCGACCCTCTCCTGGGCTGGCGATTGAGTTCAGATGGTTAAGAGACTCACGAAATCTTCAAACAATCAGAAAGTCGCTGGACCAAAGATCAAACTCGATTCACACAGAGGGGGTGTAAACACAGAGATCGGGTTGCTTATGTAAGCTCAATACTCACCGCTAGGTTACTAGGATCCTCCTTATTTGCGGCTGAATTTGCCTCCACTTTCGCGTCCCTACATTCTGTTCCTAACCAGTTCTAGTGTAACCTTCATCTATTTATATCGCCCTCGATTCCATTTGCTTCTGTTTGCTTCCAAACCCCAAACCCAGAGTTGTGACCACCAGGTCGGGTTGGGGATTCTGCTTTTCATGCCCAAGTCAAGATCGCTAATAAAGAGCGTGAGGACACTGAAAACTAACTGTCTGCATCGTTGCTTGTGTTCTCGCTCATATTGACTCTGCTAACTTCTTGGGTGCTGTTCACCCTGGGTCGGTGGCTTACTGCAGTGCAGCGATGTCAAATGGTCAGTCTATATGTGGTACTTGGACAACACACAATGATCGCAACGCACCGGCCAAATACTACTTTTGGGAGTGACCACCATGGCCGACGTTGGTCCTTACGGTAATCAGCGTGCCGCGCCTCTTAATGCATGGCACGAGCAAGGAGTTTGTCCTCTTTCCCCTCTTGCATTCTTCGATTCATCACTTACAATGTCCGGCAGCGCACCAGAGTTAAGTATCAAATTCAGGTGGGCATGCCCCCAACGGCTCCACCCAAAGTGAAAAGGGCAATAGTGTGACAGAAGAAGGGGCTGTGCCTTCCGTGTTTTAGGGAATAAGTTACAGCGCGTTTAGACATTCTCCGAGGATGGTCCCACCTCGTGTCCCCGCGCCTTTGCGACGTTCGTGTCGTCCGACTGCAATTGGATCATAGACAAGTCGCTCAGGTGGTCCTCGCACCCGGACTGGGACCCTGAGTACCATTTTCGACGTCGCCTTCCGTCCAGAAAAGTTCAAGCATCACATCGGCCTGCAAGCCTTCGATGACCAAGGAGCAGACGCTCCTCGCGAAGCGATGGAGTTGTTGTGTGACCCTCCTGCCCCTTCCGTAACATATTGACTTTGCGGAAACCTGTGGAGTGGGAACAGACCTGTTTCATGATGTAGAGCCGGATGTCTTTTAGGCTCGCGAATGATTTTTAAGTGAACGAATGCTTCAGCACTCACTTACCCTCTGCCTCTTGTCTCTCAAATAATCCGATTCGTTTCTTCTCCATTTTTCTCTTTAGCAGGGATAGCATTGTAGCAAGATCGCGCTCCAGGGCGAGACACCTCGGCCACGAGGTAGGGGTTTTCGAAGAATGGTTTCTCAAAATGGATTTTGCAAGACACCGCGCGATCAAGAGTTAAGATGGAGAAGTCAAAGTTAGTCTGGCCCGGGGTGTAGTCCGAGTCTTCCGGAATGTCGTGAAGCTTGACGGTGTTCTTAAGCCCCCTGCTAGCAAGTGCAGAGGGTGCAGGCGAAGGGGCCCTTGATGCAGAATCCGTAAGACCCGAAAAGTAGGCCTGCAACCGCTAAGAAGCCGAAGTCCACCAGCCGTATCAAGTCAGCCTCGAGAGCGTCCTGACTTCTGCCTTGTTCACGAGAACTTGTGTACCCTCGAGTCATAGCACTCATACCCTTTCCCTCGCGTCCGCTGCACGCCTATGAAATCTGCCTGACCTCTCGTGCGCCATGCCCACTGATGGCTTTTCGCATGCTGATCATCCACATATGTTCAGTTTGCAGCTCTTATGATCCTACACATCTTTTCTCTTCTTGGGTCTGCTGCACGCTTCGCATCAGCCTTTTGTGCCTTCTCTATCGATTCTTTGCCTGGCCTCCGCCGTATGCCTTCATACTCGGTCTTGTATTCTGTCTACTTTTTTATGACATGTTCTGATTTTCGGTTTTTTGTTGCCAGCTACCTTCGAGCGCGGTTCCGGTTGTAAATATTCGGTCTTGCTAAGGGTGAAGATGTTGTGACCTTCAATTACCTTTGGCGCTAGCCCTTTGGTCTCCCTTAAGATCCTTCGGATCCTTCTGGCCTTTGCAACTTCGCTTTGTTCTCTGCTCATCTGTTGCTGCTACCTGTTTTTTCAGTGTTACCCACCATCCCCATCTCCACCTAAGTGTACTACAACTCGTTGCGCACAAGTGTTGACACTCAGTGGGAAATTTTCAGAATCTCGATGAATCCCTGATCCGAACGGCGCCCGTGGATATCTTCGTGGGCTCTTGGACATGATGAATGTCTTGTGTGCGGCAGGTGAGCAGCGAAGTAGCGTGGCGACGAACGTTGAAGCCTCTGAAATATCGAGCGACCTGGTTAAGTACAAAATGAGTACACTTAGGTGAAGGGGATGGTGAAGGGTAACAGAAAGTACAAATCCTACCCACCAAAGGTAACCGAAGGTCACAACACCTTCACCCTTAGTAAAACCAAAATACTTACAATCGGAACCGTACTCGAAGGTCGCACGGTTGAACTAGTAAGAAAAATCGAAAATAAAAAATGAAGAAAAAGCATGAGGCTAAGAATGGCGGATGTCAGAAAAGGGGACGTGTACTGCGCAACGGCGGGCGCGAAGAAGGCACAGCGGCCGACACGCAACAGCGGGCGCAAAATGCACGGAGGCCGAAGCGTTCAGCGGAACGCGAGTAAAGGAGGAAGATAACGTACCGACAAAAGAGGGCAAAAAACTAGAGAAAAGAGCGTGTGAGATCATAAGAAGGTACAAACTGAACGTACACGAATGATCAGTATATGAGGAGCCATAAGCATGTATGGCGTGCGCGAGGCTAGACAGAATCGCAGGTGTACGGCGGACGCGAGAGAAAGATACGAGTGCCAAGACCCGGGGCCACACAAGTCTCATTTAATCTCGTGCCTCCATAGTTCGAAGGCTTAGAAGCCGCTGTGGAGGACGCTATTATAAGGCACTTCCACCGTTCACAACACGCAGATTGCTTGGTCCAACTTGCAAGTCAACATTGCTCTCAGCAGTGAAATGTCGGTTCATTATCACATCTCGGATGGCGGCTTGCTTTCGCAGAATGTTTTTAACAGACTCAGCCCAGTACAGCGTAGCTAGTCAAACAATAGGGTCCAGCATGATTGGTCGTTAAGACTCACGAACCGCGCACACAAAGTCAGTTGGCAAGGATGGCATATCTTTCGTGATGGGACGCGACAGTTTAGGCGGCGGAGTGGGAGAGGAGAAGGAGGATATCGTAGCACCACTAGTCCAACTGTATGGAGTTCTTGAGCAACTGTGGGAAGAGGCTTTTAAAGTAAGTGGCTCGACGCATTGGAATGGGCGCCACGAACAGTCGTCTCGTTGGGGAGCGGCTGTTATAGGTATGTCATCGTATTTGGGGCCCCCAATATCTTCTTCGATTCATTGCGTCCATTGTCACCGCCTCCGAGCCAAGCGGCACGTTGCAGGACGGATGGTATGAGATTTAACAAATCATAAAACCCTTTGTGCAAGAGATTCCCTCTCGGGAATGTCTCGCCGGATGGCTCTGAGGGCAAGTCGTGAGGCGCCTCAGTAACTGCACTAGTAATAGGGCAAGGAGAATGTGATCGTGCACAGGAGGTTTGGGACGTGGACCGCTAGGTCTAGATGGAGATTGGGGTCCCTTTGCTCAGTATAGCTCGGCATCGCGAAAGGGAATCAGCACCTGGTGCGGAGTATACTCATCAGGCAAACCCTCGGGACGGCCTGGCATGAGCACTTTCCAATTGGCAGTAGCAAGGCATTAATCATGTTGCTTCAGATATCGGCACAAGCACCCAAGGAAAGTTGATGATATATACATGTATTAACGTCTAATTGAACCTTTAATTAAGTTGTCGATGCGCCAACGGCCTAGATCCGACGAGTGATTAGTGCGGTTCAGGTTATGAGAATGATAGAGGTCACGGACCAGTCTCTTCAGGTGCTCCATGAACACTTGCAGACTGACATCATCGGTAAAGATGGCCTGCCCTGACCCAGCATTCGACCCATACACTCCACCTGACATGTGTGTTGTAGATGGATTCAGCTTCGATAACAGGAACCGTGCTTGACTCCCTCCTTGGTCACAAACGATATAGCGGGGAATTGGGGCCCGGTCGGCAAAGTTCCTAAAAAAATGAGCTTGGAGCTTAAGATTAGGCCCAGGAGCAGTACAGTGCACGTACCTGAGCATCCGTTACGGGCGCCTGCAGAAGTTCATTAAAATTTTCGTACCCCTCCTGGTCTTGGTAT